>NC_058025.1:16609419-16796165 GCF_019176455.1 Solea senegalensis | reverse complement strand
CACTATGGTTAAAAAGACTAAGATTGAATTATTTCAATCACTGTACAAGATATGGCATTTTTTTTTCTTCTTCTTATTTACATTTAAGAGGTGGAAATCCCTTTTTGAAATGAAATTCTTTACATCCACGCAGATTTTTTTTTTTTTTTCCAAAAGTGCAGATATTTGTGTAAGACCCCACTCGCTTCATGAAAGAAACAGATGTGAGGAATCTGAGATGTGGAAGAGGGGGATTCAAAAGGCACTTGAACACCATCAAACCGGAAAGGATTCCCACCCACAAACTAGAAGGGGAAAAAAGCCCTCAGATCTTCCCATATCTCCCTAAATGGCAGTTAGTCTACAGACTGCCACCCCCCCCCTCCCCAGCTTCATCTCTCCACCCAGTTCCACATGAGCACTGAGCAAGTGTGTGGGTGAGAGCACTCTCTCTCTCTCTCTCTGATGTTTTTATTTTACACCAAGTGATTCAACTCCAAAGTGCTGCGATATCTAATTTCTGTGAGACATTTCATATCCTGTTTCCCTCTCTCCTCAGAGAGCAAGTTTGTTTGTTTTTTCTATGTAAAGCACAACAAAAAGAAACACCAGCACTTTGCATATAAAAGTCAAATAATTACACAAATAACTCTTTGTATGGAAGGGTTGAGGCAGTTAAAAGAGCTGTAAAGAGCTGTTACAGGGTTACAGCATACAGTATGTGTGTATGTGTTTCTTCATACTGTCCTGACGATGATTTGGTAGCCACAGTGACAGTGAAGCGTGTCCATAACTGAACAGTGAAGCGAGCCATTCTTCGGCACCTGCAGTCTGGACGTGTGCTGCTTGTAAGAGACATCGGTGGGTGACTGAAATGGAACCTTGCCGAGCAGAAGGAACCTTCTGCATGTCTAAAGCGTCCTTGTATTTTTGTTAGAGCGACAGATTTTCATCCATCCCATCCCATCCCATCCCTGTTCTCCGCTCCCACACCGTGGCCACTGACAGCCCCTCGTTCCTTTGGTGCTGAGCATGCTGGGAGAACCAAGCCACGTTTGGTACATGGGCCATTCAGTGGCAATCACTCAGTCATTGTCTTTAGCCACTCCGCTATTGGCTTGTTAGTGTAGCGCCTCATGTAGTTTCATTGTCTGAGGACATAACACCTGGTGGCCCTTGTACAGATTAGTTGTGGGTGGAGGTGGCGTTTGGTTAATGGTTGAGTGCAGCAGTAATGCTAGTTGCCCACCAGGGGGCTGAGGTCGCCGTGGTGGTTCTTTAGCTTCTTCTTGAAGAGGGAGATGGTGGAGGGTCGGTACAGGATGATCCAGGGCTCAGACGACGCTGTGCTCTGGCTGCAGCTGTCGGAACCACTGACTGTCGGGATGTTGGGCGACCTGTGAAAGAAAGTAAAGAGAAGAGGTAGAGAGAAAAGAGGAAGAGAGAGCATTATCAATACATACATTCTCATGCTGCGCTCATGTGACACCTGACTTATTGTAGACCTAAAAAATTGTAGGACAGCCATAAAGGGACGTAGAAGATGTGTTTAAAGGCTGTATTTTGCATTTATTGCAACTTTTAAAGAGCATAGTTTCGATTAAGTGAGATTGGGAGGGCCTTTATTCACAGAGAACCAAGAGGATTGCCTCTTTGTGCAGTGCTTAAAAAGTGTTGGAAAAGTTTCTCATAGATTTACTTACAGAACCCTTTTCCCTTTTTTTATTTTTACACATAATTTAAATAAATTTGTCACTCACGACAACATTAAAAGATTCAAAGTCTGTGTTTTTTTTTTTAAGCAATCAAAAACAGAGAGAAGGCCAGCAGTAAATCACAAACTTGGCTTTGGAACAAACTAAAACCTCTCCATTTCAACATTAAAGAGTGGAAGCTTTTACAATTGCATAAGAGGGTAGAGGAGGACAGACGAAGCCACAGAGTGGAAACGGCGAGCTGTGGCCACCAGTTGGCAGTGCAAGCTGGATTATTAGACGGGCTCCAGTTATTCTTTAATGAGCTGAAAGTAACACGTAGATGTAATAACTTGCACAGGACTGTGTCTAAACAAAAAGTTCCGGCATTGGAAGAATTTGTAAAATGCTGGAATCACATTGAGGTTCTACACTGAATCTGAATGTCATCCTGTCCTTTCATCTTTTCCCCAATAGGACGTGCATGAAAATGGAACACTGAGGACAAGTGCTTTGACATTTGATGCTTGGCTGATCATGCAAACCGCAGACTTTCTCATACTCACTTGACTGTGATATGCAGCAGCAGCTTCGCTACCATGGCTATGACAGTGAGTATCAGGAGGGCAGCCAGCGCGTAGATGGTCCACACTGCAGCGAGGGACAACCACAGCAACAAGACATCAGATATTGTGTCACGTAATGAAAACAAAACGAAGCAGACTGAAAGGATTAGCAAGCAAAGAACTATTCAAGCACTGCTGGCACACCTGTTAGCAGTGTTCAGCCAGCACATTGTCAAGAGACAGTGATGCATCATCAGTGCACATCTGTTCCCCTCTGGTTGAGAAACACACCAGAGACAGGGTTTGGAAACAATAATGTTTGAAGAACAGAATACGTCAGTCCATCCCAAGAGGCTTTGACAGGAGGCCTGATTGTGATCAGCAGGGAGACCCGGACAGAGGGGAAAAAAACTAAGTGACACATAGAATTACTTCTATGTGTGATCACAGGAGGTCACTGTGAGCTTCCAGAAACATCTTAACAGACCAAGATGTTTCACGGGCGTTCGCGTAAAGCAGGTCGGCTAAATGGGAGCGTCAGGGAAGAAAACTTCCAGACAGAGGGAAAAACGAGTGCAGTGGATGCAGTGTATCGTGAGTGTTAACATACTAGCTCTGTGGCCGGTGGTCTCGCCGCGTCCAGCCCACTGACCTGGCATGTTGTGCTCCGGTTTACCGGGGCTGGACGTGATCACGTAGAGGATCTGGGAGCGTCCATTCGAGGTACTGTTGGATCTCTCAGTGATGCCACCAGCCAACTGTGGCCCCGTCGTGCTGGGGATGTTCTCTCCTTCGTCCTCACCGTCTCCTTCAGCCTCCATTGTTCTGGTGTCTTGGCTTCTCAGTGCTACAACAAGAATGCAAACAGGGAGATTAATGTTGTTTACATTAGATTAGATTAGAATCTACTGAACTACTGGAAAACCAATCTGATGATTTCGTCTTTAATGCTGATCAGGACCCAAAAATCCCTTTGTCATGCGCTGTAGTTTCTGGTAAAGTCATCTTGAGTGTCTCAAAACCCCTCTCAAACACACACACACACATATGCTAAAATGACATTTTAACCTGATAGATGATACTACGCTTGGGCAACCAGCAGGTATTTCTAATTCAATGGAAAAAACATGTTCTCATGCCAAAGGGTGAATTTTTAGTACAGTAATATGGTTTTAAAGTTTGGGTGGGGCAATAATTGATATAATTATAGACACTTTAAGTAATAGCATCTATAGTGTGTCATCAAACGTCATTATATTCTAATGACATTGAAAACAAGGTGTTAAACTTTCTTGTCACGCAATAAATAATAATGTCAGCGTTCAGTCGGGTCACAAGCAATTCATTTCCATGACACACCTGTGCTTTGACCAAACATCTGCACAGCACAACACTGTTTTCATCAGTTTGATAACATAATATGATTTTAACTTATATTCTCAAAACCTATATTGGAAAAAAATACATGAAATTACAATATTTAATTTGTCAGTAACAGCCAAATAAACAGCTGACAGATTTAAAACCTACTGAACACATTTCCTGGATATTTTGGATGCAGCATGAGTTCATGACTCAAGGATAAACCCACAAAATCCTGGGTCATATTTGTAGAACTGGACATTTCCAGGAAATGTTTTCATGCTTTGGCAGAGTTATGCACTCTCGAAGAGCCTTTTCTTTCTCAAACCCAGACCTAAAAATACTACTATTCCAGTTCTCTCCAACATGACCGATCACCTGTGACTATTTGTACTTCTCATAGGTTTTCATAGTTCTGGAGAGGAGCGCTGAGCAGTGGATCAGAGGAAAAGCTGAGTGATTTCTTCAAGTCAAGGAGGCAGATCACTGAACACGCCTGTAATCATTCCTGTGGGTAAACACGCCTGTTGCATGAAACACACAGTAATAGGATAGGTTGTGTTGATCATGCTGTTCAAAGTATATACAGCAGAGTCACGAGTGACTATTTAAGACCAGCTGCATTGTTAAGACACGGACTGACTGTGCTGTAAACCTGCGGTGTTGAGAGCTCTTCTATGCCCCAGACATGATTCAGTTCGATTTGCAATCATTTCTCTTTCAACCTGCTTGCACCAGATGGGCAGCTTGCTTCATAAAACCACATTTCCAGAGATTGTGGACTATTGCAACTCATTTATGGGGTTTTTTCCCAGAGGAAAGTGATACCCTAAAAAAAAAGCTTCTGCTGACTTTCATTTATTTCCACTAAACATAGATGGGATTTATTTAAAAATCACCATGATTTTGAAAGTAGACTTTTCTCCATCCAAGATGCTTCTTGTGAGAATCCAATCTATATATCCTCACATAACTCAACCTGACAGTGGTGGTCCCAGAACTTATCACATGCTCCCCATTCGCACACAAAATGCCACGCTTCAAAGTCAGAGAAACGTCAAAGAAACACACTGAGGAGATATAAGATTCATCAGTTCTAAATGTTGGATTTAGAACTGACAAGACATGAGCAGAATGTTTGTGCCTGCCCAGTGGTCAGAGGATTTGGACCCTTTAATATTGCGCTTAATGTAGGACCACCAGGCAAGGGACATCTAATTACAAAGGGAGGTAGAGAGGGAGCAGATTGCATTATATCTGGGTTGTGCTGCATGCATGTCTGCAGAAATTAATCTATTAAATCACTTTCAGCGCATTCTGAACATTCACAGAGACACGCATCACGAGAGACGATTATATAACAAAAAAGTACAGCTTTCCCTTTCCAAGATTAGTCTAGAGAGAGATGAAATAATTCACTGTGAGGTTTCTAAATTTGCAAAACAGTTTCCTCGGCTGCGCGTGTGCTCTGGAGTGAAATCGCAATATCAAAAAGCGCGACACATCGTATCACAGTGTTTTGTATGTAGGTGGCATAAAAAAAAGTGCAATTCACCAAGGAAGACACTTCAGAGAAGCACAGCAGCCTGCTATAAGTTGATAAGAGGCCGCGCTCCTAACAACATTCAAAACATCATTTAAATATGCAGAATCACCCGCGGTGGTCAGACATTGACTAACAAATGAAAAGAGAAAAGGGCTTGCCAATGGCATGACAACTGCCTCGCAGAGTAAACAGGCATTATTCCACTAAACCAGGCCTGTAATGCAAATCTATCCTATAGAGCTGGCAGCCCAGCCCACACCTGAGCATGCAAATGTGGCTGTTGCTGTGGATTTGAGGAGGTTATGTAGTTCAGAGAAGGTGAAAAGTGATGAAGTGAATTATAGACTTTTATATTTTTAACAAAGTTCCTCTTTGATGGTTGATGAATTCTTACCCTGGTAGAGCAGAGCAAACCCCTGGGCTTGGTTCGTGCGGTCCGAGTAGAAGTAGAGTATGGCGAAGTCACCAGTGACGTTCACCGGCTCTCGTGGCTGGCTGCGCCAGTCAAAGCGCGCCACCACCCGGTTGGTGTAGCCATCGAGTAGCTCCACCATGTCTGTCTGATCGGAAATGTCGAAGAAGGTGAAGTTGAAGAGGAGGGCAGAGGCTCCAGGGACTTGGATAGTCCAGTAGCAAACACGGCCAGCTGAGTACTTATCAGGGAAATCAGGGGAGTAGATCACTCCTGATGGAGAGGTGTAATTCCCACCGCAGGCTCCCACTCGGGCTGGAAGAAGGAGGAGAAAAAAATGTTTTTATTGATGTTTTCTCAACTAAAAAGAGGGGAAATGGGCCGACATGTCTACAGTCATGTAGGATTTTTTTTTACTATGACTTCTTTAAACCTTAGGACTAAAAGTATGATACAATTCTTAATAAATATTGCTAAAAACACACAGTTCTACTTATTTAACTTCTTTCAAAACCTTATGAAGAATATCTCAATGAGAAAAGTTTAACTTACATATATAATGTAAAGGATTGTAAACCATAAACTTTAATGTGCAGTAGTGTGTAACTGCAGTCCAATCAGACACAGACAACACTCACTATCAAAGATGATGACCCAGCCGTCTCCGCCACAGGGCTGTGTGTGGTCACCGAAGCAAACATGGTTACACTCCTTGTTGGGTGACTCGCCGTGGTCATGCAGGTCCACTTCATTGCCGCAGAAACAGGCGTATCCTGACTCCATACCAGCGAGCTGCAAAAAAAACAACAGGAGTTATGCAAATCATCTCATTTGCAATTGAAAAAAAACAAACCTTTTATGATACTATTTATTTTATACTGCGGAACATGTTTTGTGGAGGAAACATGATCATTTTGGCTGTTTGCACTTGTCGATTATAACATGTCCAATCTTACTCACAAGATTACATGATGCTTTAATCCGAGTCGGGAATAACCACAACCACTCCGCAGTTTAGAGGTCTGATTTCAAACACACAGCGACACAGAGAATGTAATGACTAGAACTCAGCACAATAAGAACTTTTCCCTCTTTCCAATCAAAACTGTTGTTGTTGAATCTCTGACTCAGCATTCCCAACTAACTCTTCGCGTCAACGCAGAAATGCGACACGTCAAAAACCTTCACACATCTTGACCTCGCCACCACTGGCTGCTTGTTCTCAAAAGAACTTTTGTCCTTCATTCAAATGGACACCATTGTCCAATAGTCAGGCCCAAAATGAATTCACACAACTGAAGGTACTGCATCATTTTCCCCGTCTTCGCCTCATGGACCAGGAATTCATGCTCTCGCCACGACGTGTCAAGCTACATCCTTGTTTCATTATTCTATCTGATGAATAAACGTTTGAGGACGCCAGTGTGAATACAGGCGACGAATTGCTGTCTCACTCATCAGGCATGCTCTTTGTCAAAAAGTCACATGGGATTCGTACTTCCAAGCACAAGACATTTCATGGACAGTGACAGTTCAAGGATAGGCAGGCGGTGCCAATCTGCCACCGCATCCCGTACCATCTGCTGAAGGATGGGGGGGCAGAAGCTGTCAGTACCTGTCAATGCAGACGAAGCTGAACCGGATCTGCTGAGACCAAGAAGGAACACCTGGCACTGTTTTCAGTTTGCCAGATACAGAGACAGACAGAAACACGGATTGAAAGGGAGGGGGGGGGCGAAAAGGCTCATAACCGTTCATTTCCACTTGTCAGCCTTGATTGCTGCAATTATTTATCATCTGCTGGTTGGTTTGCAACATTTGAAACAAAGACTTATGATGGCTGTATGAAGAGGGCATAGACCGCACTCGGATAATTGTCAGTAAAGTGCTCATGAATGCAGATTATTTACATAAAAGCTTGCCAAAGCTTATTTATAAAATGAGAGGGGCCACATGAACAACTGCAGTAGCAGAAATTGCTACCTTTACGTTCAAACATATTTCATCAATTGAACGCTAAGTGAGGAGATAAGTTGAATGGCTCATCACAGATGCAGAGAGTTTGGACGGTGACGACTCTTCCTGGATCCTCGATGCGTCTCCTGTGACCACACATGATCAGATTTGGCGTCCCAGCCCTTTATTCGAAAATACTCACTAACTTCATAACTTCACTGTTCACTTCACTTCACTTCACTTTCGTCTGTGAGTGAGAAGGAAATGATGTTTTTAACAATCAGGCAGTGAATACAAATAATGAACACATCAGTGCTGATTAGTGTAAGAACAAAAAAGTGAAAATACAACTGGCCATATCCTCAATCCTAATAACATCCTCTCCTATAATGTGTTTTTTGTGACTGGATGTGGGGACGCATTCAGGATAGATTAGTATCAGACCTGACCTGACCTTTGATTGGCTCATTCAAAATGGATGTTAATACCAGGTGTGGAGAAACTTTCAACATTCACAACACTTAATCCAATCAGGAGCCACATCTCTACAAAGAGGCAGCCATCGACTCAAAACACGATCGCGACATAGAAAGGAAGGAGAGGCAAACTAACAGCAGCAACGGACATCAGCATCAACACAGATTCCTTTTGTTTGAAATCGTACCTTGTATCTCTGCTTGCGACAGAAGCTGATACAGTTCTGAATGGTGAGCTTGGTGGACGTCTCACTGGTGCCCGACAGGGTGGGTGGGTTACCGCTGTCTTTGAAGCAGCCTAAGTTCCCAGGCACTGCAGAGAGAAAACAAGAAGAATCAAACACACCACTCTCATCACAGGCTGTCGATTAGAATGTCCGGTACAAATATAATGGCCTTTTTTTTTCTCTTTTCTTTTTTTTCAATTGGATTGCTAAACGCAGCCTTCCAGGAATCAGCCCCAATTATTGTATTACTTATGTCATGGGTTGTACTCTTGAGTTGTTTATGCCTCACAGACCTAAGGCCAAAGACCCCTATCCCCTAAGGTGACACACTCCACAAATATTCAGTTCTGTGTTGGCGTGTATTTCCAGTCGGCAAGCAACAATGTGGCCACTGAAAAGAAAAGGGAGGAAGATAAAACTGGAAGAGAAAAGGAGGGTAAAGAAAGACAAGATGCTTGAGAGACAAAGCTGGAATCTAGAAAATGTACCCAGTCAGATATGAGAGCAACTACTTCAAGTGTGTGTGTGGTGTAAGAGATTGTATTCTTTAAAGTCTGATAGTGGGAGAAATACAACATTACGTGGCACCTTGCAAGAGAGAAATAGACAAATAGCAACACCAGGAAATCCAACACTTTGGGTCTTGATCAAGATTCGGTGAAAAAAAGAAATTGAAGCTACAAACTTAATTTTCACACTGCTCCACAAAACTTTGATTGTGCTTTTTTTTTAAAAAATACGACACATCTATCCAATTTTTTATGCATATACAAAGTTGCATCAAGCTGTCTCAAATGATTTCATTTCATTTTCTTTTCATACACTTAAGCCACAGCAGTGGATTCTACTCTAAAACACTGCCACATCTTTGAATTCGAAATAATAGCTTGGGAAGTAGCAACAAAGCCTCAGGCAGTCAAATCATAGTTATCACTTGTTATTCCTTACGATTCCGACCTTCGGTCTTCAGTCTTACTCTTGCTTCATTTCCATATTCTGGGGGTGAAACGAATTTGACAAACCAAAGAAAATGTATGATTTGAAAGTCATTTCCGCTGCATGCGCGGGGGAACAACGGAACAAATTTCAAAGAGACAGAAAAGACATGTACAAAAGATTGGTCGGTGCTGCTTTGAAATACGACAAGGAGGCAACAATCAAACGCATATGATATTCTAAAATGTTCTTGCACTTCCACAAGCATCAACTATTTGTGTATTTGATGACACATTAAATGAAGTACACACTGTGTGATAGTGTATAAGTATAGTATCGTATAATTCAAAGCTCTTTAAATAAATAATGGAAGCTTGTGACATTCGTTCTTTGTGACTCTTTTCTGATGGTTTGTATCAAGTCTACATATATTTGTCTATATACAAAGAGGAAAGCAGCAATTAAGTGTTTCAAACTTCGCTCTGATAAAAGCAGGACACTTATATATTGTGCTATTTGTACGGGTGGGATCTCACATGGAAACAACAACAATATCTTGCTTTTCGGGTGCTACAAATAGACACCGTGGAGCCATTTGTCCCTTGACCAACATCGGGCCTTAGAACTGAACACCTCAGAGTTGTGGGATTCTTTTTCTCTCGCACATTTGAATGCAGTCTGCTCAAAGTCAGCATGTTCTGCTTGTCAACAACTGGAACCAACGTTGTTAGAACTAAGGAACTGAAAAACACTTTTTTTTTACAAGTCTGTCCTGATTCAAGTTTGACTTTATATTGGTTATGCTGAAGAAGAAGGATGTGCGGAGGAGTATGCAACTCAATTTGAATATCAACTGCATCATGGTTGAGAAGCATCATTAAAAAACTACCTTCATGAACTAGAGTAACCTTGATAACTTCCACATGTGCAGGTGCCAGCTGTGGCCAATGTTAACATTTGGACTGCGATGAAATCTGCTCATCATGCTCAACAGATGCTACAGATTCATTCTGTTGATGTAAAAAAAAAAAACAAAAAAAAAACGTATGACATGTTTTAGATTCCACACAAGTTGTGGGGCGAATTAAGAGAATCAGACCAGCAGAGAGAGGGGCAGCTGCTTGCCTCTCGCCAATGTTTGCTGACCGTACAGTAATGTAGTACCTTTTTTGGCAGCAGCCATGATTCCCTGCCATGGCAAAAATAATGTGTTTGTCAGACGACTCAACGCTTGACGACAAAGTCAGTCAAACTCCCTCAGAATGGCATTACATTTTTTATGCAGTATCAAACCCGAGCTTCATGAGTTGTCTGAATAATTTAAGAGGAACATGATGCACACCTACAGATTTACTAACTGGATTACATGACAGGTTTAAGGCAGACATCACATTCATAGGAATGTTCCAGGTGCTTCATATTAACATAATTTTCTTCTTTTTTTTTTTTCTTAAATCCTCATCATGAGTAATCCCAGTAAGATGGTAAAAGGGGAACAGAGATAAACACTTGTTTGGGGACCAGCAAACTTTCTGAACGAGGCAAGCAGGTACCACTTCAATGGAGCTTTTGATAATTGGAGGAGAAAATCCCACTGCAGGGCCATCAGCCAGATTACAGGCAGCAGTGCTCTTTTTTTCACTCTGCTTTGACAAGAAGATTGCAGACTACAGTCAATTTATCTGTCTTTGTCCCCTTTTGGTCCCAGAGGCTGTGCGGCACTATAGCTTCACGAGATCGTTTGAGATTTGTATGGAAGAGAACAGAGAAGGTGTCACCTTCCCTGCATGCATAGAATTTATTAAAAATAAGTCAATGCAAAAATGTCCAAACCCCTGAGCAAACCATTGTCCCTTAAAGAACATCTGCTTTGCAGGTGCAACAAGTGCAAATGTCTACATGTACAATTAAAGAAAAAAACATGCACACAAACACGTTCAAAACACTTCAAAGCAACTGTTGGAATTTACACTTTACAAGCCAGAGGGGAGAAATGGAGGAAACACAAGGTGCATAAATTCTCTAGTCAGCCCAAACCAGACCTCTGAAAACCTCAGGAGATCAGAGCCGTTGGGAGGGGACTCCCACAGAGGTTTCAGAAAAAGAATTCAAAAAAAAATAGAAAAGACAGAAAAAAGCTAAACAAGCTCAACCGCAGCCAGACTCATCACAACCTGGCAGCTCGGAAAAGAGCAGTTACTTGGCCTTCCCATTGCAATGCGGTGTGATGCAGACAGGCGGCGGCAAGCAAAACAACAAACTGCCACGGGTGTCTGTCTAGCAAGGGAACAGGAGACACTTCTGTCGGTGCAGCAGACACAACAATGACGCCAACCCAAATCACATCAGCAAGGAAGAGAGAGGAACAATACACGGGAATATAACAAACAACATCAAACATCTCCAGCAGGCTTTGGCAAGTACACTTAGCAGGGAGAGCATGTGAGGTTGATGAGCTGGGGGAGTGAGGGGGGTGCAAACGTGTGATTAAGGAAACATAATTATAGATATAAATTCCTGTGACATCTGGAAGCAAAGGAGTAAAAGAAATCGAGAGAAAAACACACGGGCAGATACACGGGGAGTGGGATGGAGTTAAAGAAGTGTTGTTGTTATTTTTAATAAGACTCTGGGTGTCTCGCTTGTGCTTTGCTTGCATCCGCCCACCAATAATATGTGAGATAATTTCACTTACAAGATGAGGTAAGGCAAAGAGAGTAAGAGAATATGAATCCTTAAGGAGTACTGAACCTTCAAAAAGTCCCTGCTTTATAATCACATTTAAAACACTAGAGGGGTTTAGAGAATGTGTCTCACTGTTTGAGAAGCTATGATGGCAATAAAAACACAGGAGCCTGTAATAAAACTTTAATAAAACAAAAATTGATCTAACAAAACATAAAAATTAGAGCACTGAGATATATTTCTGATTCATGGCCACTGCACAATGCACACCATATTCCTTTTATTTAACATTTTCAGTAAAAACTTCTTGTCCAGCGATATTGTTCTCTTGACAGTTGCTTGTGTGTTGTCACAAAGAGAGAATGCCAAAGGTTATGTCAGTTTTGTATGTGGGAATATGAAAGGACGGAGCCCACAGATCACACTCAACTGCGTAGGTGATGGTGTGGGGCCGGTGTAATGAATGACTACAGTCACAGAGACATTTATGCCTCCTCTCATTCAAATGACATCATATTATTTAACATTTTAGCTGTATTCACTCACTTGTCTTGATACTTGCCACGCTATGTACTGTACATCTGCCCCGTCATCATGGGACACTTTACAGCAGCCTATGAAGATGTGCAGCTGGAAGTCATTCTTTTTTTTTTTACATTTTTTGGGGGGCACTGAAATCATGTTTGGCAACTTTGAGCATTTTTAGTATTTCAATCTGCTGCCACTTAGCACTTGAATTCTGTCTATAATACGTTATATTGTATAGGTTTGAATAAAAACAAGTCTTCATGAAGAACGAAACCCCTTGTCAAATAAAGGTCAAATTTAATGCATATCGACTTAAAAACAAAACAGTTGTTGATCAACAAAACAGTTGATCAACAATAAGCAAAAATTGTCCATCCATTTATCATTCTGGATGTTCATGAATTAGTGGTGCTACTTAAGAGGTCAGTTAATGCTTTGCCAGTGGTTGTGCTTCATTAACCTTAATGTTGGCCTAAATCTCAGAGATATGAATCTCAGAAAATAAGCAGTTGGAAAAAAGGAGCTTGTGGACATATGTTGCCATGGTACATGAGGAGAAAAACATTTGTTTGTTCATTGTCTACTGTTTTATCCATCCCTGGACAGGTTGTTCAAAATCAAATTGATGTAAATGACATAAGGGATTCATTTAATATCGCATGCTTTTGCAGGTCACACAGCAGAGTAGTGGCTAGGACTGTTGCCTCACACCAAGATGATCACCAGTTCGTCACCCGATTTCTCCCGAGGGCCTTCCTGTGTGGAGCTTGCATGTTCTCCCCGTATGTGTGTGGGGTTTCTCCGGGTACTCTAGTTTCCTCCCACAGTCCAAAAGCATGCAGAGGTTAAATTTGACCACTGGTTTATGTTTGATTGGTGATGAACTGGCGATCTGTCCAGGGTGTACCCCGCCATTCGCCCCATGTTAGTTGGCATTGCCGGATGTGAAGGATAAGCAGTAGACAATGAACAAATGAATCACATGCTTTGTCATCTGACAGTGACTGTGGGGGCAGAAGCATCTAAATGTTTTTCTCTTCATGTGCCATGGCAACATATTTCCAGGAGCTCCCTTTTTCCACTGCTTATTTTCTGACACTGAGATTCGTATCTCTGAGATTTAGGCCAACATCAAGGCAAATGAAAGAAAGTCTCGAGACATGGGAATCACTGATACATGTGTCTGATAACAGCATTACCACTGGCAAAACATTAAGTGACCTCTTAAGTAGCGCCACTAATTCCTGATCATCCACTTACGCTGCACAGCAACAAAAAAGGAAACCATTAAAGCTTATGTTCAAGTCAAAGGAGGAGAAGCGGGAGTTCTAAAGCACATTCCTCAGGAGCTAAAAGGCTGAATTCAAGTCATTTAAAACACAGGTATGTTAAATCCCTCCCACTGACTAACCCATGAATGTACCGCCAGCTGAATGTGATGCACACCCTCACAAACATGCACCTCCTGGAACATGCTCTACCTTCCCAGCAACGAAGCCCGGAAACAACAATTATTCATTATTTTCCTCCGTGCCTTTAAAACTCACCCTCTCTTCCTCTCTGTGTCTTCGCTCCATGCATTAACCCTTTAGTATGACAGTATATTAAATGCATTAAAAAAAATACAGCTGCTGCATTCCAACAAGCCTGTGATCAGTCCTGTGGACTGCACCACAGCTGGTGAGAAACAAAGAAAACATGTCCCAAACTCCCCGTGGACACAGTGATTTTTTTTGTGGAAGTGGGACTTGCTATCATGTGTTTCTATTGAGTTTATGCTTTGTTTCTTTATAGAGATCATAAATTCTCTAGCCTGTAAATGGGAACGGTTTACAGTTAGACAATAAGGGATTTATTACTGGACAGAATGAGAGTCCTTGTACGTAACAGAGTGACTTTGCTTGTGGGATGTTCAAAACACGCTGCTGGCCTGGGAGTGTATTCTTGTTTGGTATAGGCTGTGTTACAACAAGACTGAGATGGACGAGATCAATGCCCCCACCCGGGGCCTTGGGAGGGTGACTAACCATCTAATTAGAAGGAAGAGGGGAGAGTCAGAGCTTTAAATGAATAATTAGTGTCTACTCAAAGAAGGGGCTGAACAATGGAAGGAAGAGATGAAAAATGGCCATCGGAACGCATCTCCCCGCCTCCCCTGACAAACCAAAAAGTCTGTGTCCCGAGGAGTCACAGGGGACCTGATATTGTGGCAGCTGGGAGATGAAAAGATGAGCAGACACTTTCAGGCCACCTCAGGCGGTGGATAACCACGGCGTTGCACTTCTAGTTATCATCAACAAGATGTCCTTGATATCTGGATATCAATAACAGGGTCTTTTACCCCATAAATATTTCTGTATCCCATATATAACAAATAAAAATGTAACTGGTGGTTTACAGTGTTCCCATGTCAGTTTGACCAGAGACTTTCTGTGGTATCTGTGTGTTTTCCCTGTGTGTGTGGGTGTTTAGGTGAATTTGACTCTAAAATGATGGCGGCTGTGAATGAGCGTGTGAATGTTTGTCTGTCTCTGTATGTTGTCCCTGTGGTGGACGAGGACAGACAAGTACAACACCTCATGCCTTATGTCGGATTGGCTCCAGTAGAATTGACAGATGATTTTCAAATTGTCCTTATGAAATGGATATATATATTCTGAGATATGAGACAAACACTTTGCATGCAAATTGCAAAGTAAAAAAAAAACAATACAGCCAAGACCAAAACCAAGACCTGGCATATACACAGAGGACTGCTCTTGGTCTTAGTCTTGCTTCTTGTCTCAGTCCCTACAAGTCTTGGTCTTGGGTACACTCAAGTTGTGATCTTGACTTCAAAACCAGTTCCTACAGCATAATGGGACAATAAATGTCCACATGACAAAAAAGGATGTATGGTTTCAAACATTGTTTGAAACAAGAAGAAGCCGTAATGGCCCCTTGGAGCTGCTTTAGTCATTTATAGCGCCACTATATGGAAGTAAAGAGCGTCATAAACAGCATTCTGATTATTTTCTTTCAGTCCTGGAGCAAAATGTTTTATTTTGAGGCTGGAGAAAATAAAAAAGACATGGTTATTAAACAACAGGGCTTAGGGGGACTATTAATATCCTGTTTAGATTTTGTGGCAAATTTCTTCGATAATTACACACTGCATCTTTGGATACAACTGACATTTTGGTTTGAGGGTAGAACAAGACAACTCCATTAAGAGTCAGTGAATAGGAGATCAAAAAGAAGCAGTGTTATAGTTTATCCTGTGGGGAACACAGATGTGCTCCGTAAATCTCACGGCCGGCAAATTTAGATGTCTTTCTTTCTTTTTTAGGAAATATAGGCTGTATATGACACCCCTTCAGATGCTCTTCAAAACCGTGAATCATCTTTGCACCAATATCCCCAAAGGCTTGGAGCTCTGATTCTTAAAAACTTTTTCTTTGGACAAACTTCAGATCTGAAAATTCAAAAAAGTGACACAATTCTGAAGAGCTATATCCCGTCGCCTCATGGAATTTTGACTTAGTTAAAAGCTGTTAGTTAAGTGAAGTGTTTTGTCAAATACTGGATTAATTGTCATTAGATTTGGTGCAAATATTCACACCATGTGACAATATGCACCACAGGAACTTGGATTATTCCACTACCTGTTGGTGTAGCTCCATCCATCCATTATCCACCAAATGAGGGTCGTTGTGCCAACCTCACCCGACATAGGGCGATTGGCGGGGGATAGACAGTCCATCACAGGGCCACATAGAGACAAACAACCAAGTGTTCAATTTACATAATCCCCATATTGCATGTTATTGGACTGTGGGAGGAAGCCGGAGAGCCCAGAGAAAACCCACACTCACATGAGGAGAACATGCAAACTTCCGACCGGGTATTGAACCCCGGTCTTCTTGCTGCAAAGGCAAGAGTGTTGGTGTAACTCAATTAGCGCTAATATTTGCATTCTTTAATGCTAAAAATGACAGCAACAAGCAAGGTTGTTAGTATTATTGTTGGCAAATTAGCATGTTATTGTAACCTCTATGTTTGTTTTAACAAATATAGCTAAAAAACATTAGCAACAGACATGGCAAATTCATGCACTCACTAAAATAACTGTAACAGTATATTAACTTGGTCTGCTCGTACACTAATGGATGTGAGCCGTCATTCCTGAGCCCTGAATTGGTTGACCTGCTATTCATCCCCCCTTTCTCCAAGACAACCATGATACAATGGCCATCTACTTGCTCTCATTAGCAAACATTCAACACAACCAGCTCGCCTCGTAATCAATACCTTTAATTCCCTAATGGCCCTGGCTGATTCCACCCTGGCCATGATGAGAGAGGGAAGGAGCCAGAGAGATGGAGGCTGAGAAATTAAATCTACCTGATGTCGCCCTGGCTTGCTTTTGTTTGAGTCTCTACACTCTAGTTTCTGTCTGAGAGTGTCCTCACGCCACTGCAGTCAGGTATTTCACCTGAGGGCAACTGTGGGTGGAGCTAGAAGAAGGTCAGAGGCCAGAGTAAGATAACAATGAGTGTGCTCAAGGCTCCTCCACCCTCTCTGTCAGGTAAGGACACATCTAATATTTGGCATATTGAAAAAATGCCGGAAAAACAGATGGGACTGCCTCAAACTTAAGACAAATCAGACCCAACAAGCTCCTGGTAAAACATTTGTTTTATACTACAATGTGTAATAAATCCACATACTATCTCCAGATTTACGGTCTGTGTTTAAAGTGTGGCACCAAGCTGTCTTCAAACTTTTCCTTCTGTTTCTCTAGTTTTTAAATACTTCTCAAGTCGGATGTCAGCAGGAAGTTATGGTCCTGCCATTGGAAAGATATAAATTTGAGCAGATACTTCATCACACATTTTTTTATAGAAATTCTAAACAAATATTCTCCTTAAAAGGGAGGTTGGAATATGTCTGTGAGGAGGATTCACAGGAGGGTTTTCAGGGAATATTTTATCCAGTTTTTTTTTAAACATTTTTTTTATAGAATATAAAGAATAAACAAAAGTTGGTCATCAGAAAAACACTTAAAGAAGACAGGAATGGCCACAATAAGCACAAATCACAGTAATATCCTCTTTTGAACATGTAAATTATGAAACTGTTTTTACACTGCCAAAACTACAGGAATAAACACAAACACACACACACAAACATGCACCTTTTTTCCACTCAGTGATGCCTGAACCTGCCTCAGTATGCGGGTTGGTTGTGGTGAAAGCTGGTACAAGACCACCTAGGGGAAATATTCTCCTTCTGACAGAGAGCGAGATAAATACTGCAATGACAGAACCTGAAAGCATCACTAGGTTGCGTAGGTTCAAGCAACCACAACAGCCACAAGGCAGGGCTGAGGTGCTTCAGTCTGGGTTCAGTTTCCACACCACATGTCCGACATGTTCGACTTGTCTCGACATCTTGCTTATTTTGACACGCAACGGTTTGTGTCACAGATGTTCACTCGACTGTGTGACTTTTTCCGCCCATCACAGAATCTTCAGTGGTGTTTCTCAACGTGAGAGGCCATAGAATTTCTCACAGCACTGTAATTTAAGGAATAACTGTGTGTGCGCGAGTGTGTGTACTGTATAATTAGTGTATTGATTGCTCGAGGCAGATTCACCTTTTCATCTTTCAGAGGATCGTAACGCAACAGTCACGTGAGATGGAACGTTCCCCTTGTTTTGGTTGTACTACCGTAATAATTTTACGACGTTTTATTTTACAGTTTGAAGTGGTTTCATTGTCATGTTTCCACCTTAATGTGTGATCATCAACGTGCTTTTAACGGTTTCCTCTCAGCTTCACCTCAGTAAAGCACTTTCAGAACATGAATCATCGCAGCTCAACTCCATCCCAAAAGGTAACCAAGATGAACCTATAATAAATGAGGTAATTGTTTTCATGTTGTGATGTGCCCTGTTTTAAAAGGACATCATTCATAATCATCTGTAACGTCATTTAAAACTTATTTTGAACTTATGATCAGCCACAAAATACCTGTTTTACTGATGTGGCCAATCATCGGTGTACTGTAGAGATATGGTCATATTAATTCAGACGTCATTACTGCATATTTCCTTCACATGCAGCAATAAAAGCTTGGACCAAGCACATCAATCTTTCAGGTGTGGCTGCCCAGGCTGCCAGATTGTTGTGGTTCCCTTGGTATTGACAGATCATGGTGACAGACAAAGTTAATTAAGAAATGCCTCAATTGTTTCATTGAGAAGGTTCGAAAAGACAAATGAGTCATAAACACACCTTCAGGTCCAGAACAAAAACCTCAAAGCGTCACAGTCACTTACGGGAATTCTAGCCTAGGGCAATAATGAGCCTCATTCCAGGTAATCAAATACTGTCAACTATTATAATATGTGACATAAATAGATTTTTTTTTGAAAACGTATGACAAAAGAGGAGGATGTTTTCTGAAGATGTGAAGGTGTGGGAACGCTCATTAGTTTATATGCTGATGATATAATTTTGGACTCACAAAATTAAGAAGACTCTGTCCTGATCCTGCTTGAGTTAATCACCTTTTTTGGTAACAAACAGACAACAAACAGAACATAATAAGCTTTCTATGATTGATTGGATTCATTCATCTTAAATAGTTTCCCTTCCCAGGTTTCTTTAAATTCTCCCATATGTTCTCAGCCCAGCCTTCTTTAAAGAACTGGATTCTAGAATCTTGTCTTACATTTGGAATTCTAAGAGCCATGGAATCTCTAAGGTTCACCAGCAAAAGCCCAAACCTGACTAGTGTCTGACCACCTGTGTTCAGACACTACTACTGACCAGCTAATGCTAAATGGGGTCTTCAGGTAATTTGGCCCCTGGTGCCCCCTTGTGGCCGCACATGAAATCAAATTCTGTTGTCAATTCTTCTCTGCCATCTGAGTTAGGATTCTGAATCAAACTTGGAGGGTTCTGAGTTTACCAGAGACCTCAATTTGTTTAAATAATTCCTTTCTTCCTCAATGGTCACGCCAAAAAGACGGAAAGAGTTAGTTTCAATTCAAGAGTTTTACAAAACAGGATAATTTGTCTCTTCTGACCCACTAAGAGAAATATTTTCACCACCTCACTCACATTTTTTTTCATTATCTGCAAGCAACGCACTATGTCGGATGTAAGATTCAAAATCTCTTTCTGGGAAACAAGTCTTGTTTTTGTTTTTGTTTTCATAAATAGCCCTCCTGAGGCAAGCATTTTGGGTTTGTAAGTTTGTTTGATGGTGGTAATAATGTCACCACAGTGAGCCGCCTTACAGAGGCATGGAAGGAAGAGCTGGGTATAGGACTGTCTGTCGCTGAATGGGACTCATCTATGATCCACACCTATTCTGCTGACAGCACACACCAACTAAAAGTTGTTCACAGTCTTCACTGCTGTAAATCCATAAAATGTACTCCTCTCTTGCACCAACAGATGTAAAGTCTTGGAGGACACCCTGGCCTTGCCCTTCACTGACTGGATTTAAGTTATTCAGTATAAACATTTGACTATAAAAGGCCCCTCCCTATGGAACCTGGTCTTTGGTTGCTCGCCGGCGTCCATGCGCCTCCCTGCAGCCATGCAACAATCTCTGATGCTGGGAATAACTGTGGTCAAAAGATTTATTCTGAGGGAGTGGGAGTCGCCTTCTCCCCCTTCCTTTCAGAGGTGGAAGGCAGACATGCCATTGCTCATACAGATGGAAAAATTCTCATCTACTTGGGAGCCATTTCTTGCCTACTTGAACAGGGCCAGAGGGCCTGTCATGGACCGTGGACCTAATGGACAGGACCTTTGGTCCCCCTCCTTGTGTGTGTACATCTGCGTGTCAGTGCCTGGGGCCATATGTTCTGTTGAATTCTGTTCTGTTAAAAACAAAAGTCAAATGTTGCTTTTGGTATAAAACTATTTTAATATTTTGAAAATTACATCTGTATTTTTCCATAATGGTACGTCCGTTAAGTTGGACACTGAGATAAAGAATTTAAATTCCGTTTTGAATTCTTATCAAGTATATGACAGTAAAGAATTCTGAAATCTTGAATCAATCAACAACTTTGAAAAAGATGATCGTACATTTAAAGCTATAAATAATGAATGGAAAAAGATTAATCAACTGAATTTCTCAGAAGTTCTCAAATTTTCAATTTCAAGTGGGTATTCACTTTGTGTATAGTATATAGTAAAATACAAAATAAAATCAAATAACAGGTGAAAATCCTACAGATGCAGCCAGTCTCTTTAAAAGACGAAAGCACAGTGGCACAACAAGTTTTTCTTGCTTTTATGCTGTTGAGAGACGAGCTCCCAACAAGCAGATCAAAGTGTACTTTATCTTGGCAAACGCTCTGACGCTTCAGTCTGACAGTTTCACCCTGTCAGTTGAATTTAGCCGGGGCACATCATTGAGCAAATGCTTGGCAACTTATAGGAGCTACAACAAAACAAAATGTCCTCTCAGTGCGGGACACGCTGAGAGGAAACTATGAAAAAAATGTGAAGCTTTTGACAAAAACCCATGATATTGTGACATCTGCAGTCATCCCATGGCCAAAATAATTGGCCATGGGATGACTGCAGATGTCACAATATCGAAATAATACACGCAAAAAAATTAAGTTGGAATATACAAAGATGTGACTTAAACTTGTCATTATGATGTTAATATTCAGAGAGTGATGCTGTTAGAGAAATTACTTTTATTGATCCCCTTTATGTTAATTTCTAGTCCACAATGTGGTTTTCATTGAAAGATTAATTTTACAGTATATAAGTACTGTGTATTCTGTACAAAAAATACTGACCAAAATAGGTACATACCATACACAATGAATCGTTTTTAAATTAAAGTCCTTTGCCATCACTTTCAACAAATTTGTGTGTATTGTTTCGAAACTGGCCTCACCACAAAAATTGGGTTTCAAAAACATCCAGGAATTCTCTTCTGGAAATTCCTTCAGCGGCTCCACAAGAACATTCCTCACACCTCAGTAGAAGTAGAGAACACCTCATTGTTAAGCCAGATGACATTAAAGGCTTCTCTGCCTGTCACCACAGAGTTGGAAAATAGTCAAACAAATACCCCCGTACAACACTCACTGCTCTTATTAGACCACATGAAACTCATCCTGTGCTGATCCGGTATTGTGTAATACGACCATTACACAGGAAATATTAAGCTCATGTTGTAAATATTCTGGTTGCTCAGTTTCTCTTTTAATACTTAATATTATTCTATATTGAGTACTCACAGATTTTGAGATTGAATAAGATCTCATTTTATTTAATCTCATCTCAGCTCATCTTGTTATTCTTCACATTCCCTGTAGAATATATAGAGTTGCAAATATAGAGTTGTACACAGGAGCGGGAATGAGCTGGGCATTCAGTGGCCCACCTGTCACTGTAACACTACACACATGGAAATATATATTTGTACAGTAGACAATGTGCCTTTTTGAAACGTTGAAATAATTCCACCAGCAACACAACTGCAGCCGTGAGGGATTACTAAGATCAACAAATGTTGTGACCTACCCTATAATACACACTGTCAGAGTACGCCTTTCTGGCCTCATGTGACCTGCCTGACAGTGTGTGCTGAACCAGGGTGTGTCACCCTCACCAGGGTGGCATGAGCCGAGATGACAGGGAGCCCAGCTGGATAACAGAGCAGCCGTTGGCAGGCTCCAGGTGCCACAGCCAGCGGCCACCAACTACCAGCCACTCAACATCAAAAGTAAGCAAAGTGTAGACAAAACGAAGGCACAGACAAAACAAAAGCCAGACAAAATGAAAACAAAGACCACTGTACTGTTTCTAGCACACCACAGTGTTTTTCATCTCTTTGTTGCCAGCAGCAGACTGACAACAGTAACACGGAGGGAGCGAACGTCAGTATTTTGTCACTTGGGAGCTTCAAATGCATTAGTGCTTGTTGTGAAGAAACCCTGCCAGAAGGTAAGGCACCACGTGGCGACTGTGGTTTCACAATAGATGAGACAGAGCATTTGTGTCTGAAAGATCCCTGCAGGGAGAAACCGTCTCCAATGAAGAGGCCTGTTTTCATGACACTGGAAGACTGTCTCACAGCAAACCTCATCTCCTTTTCTAACATTACAGGGCTCAGTATACATTTTATTTCCCCAACAGAAAAGGGAACACTCGTGTAAGACACCATCCGATACGGGTGAAGCTCTCAGCCATTAGAAATGGGCCATATGTTGCGAGGATGGGTTACATGCTGTCCAGGACTGGATCCTAGACAAAAACAAGGCTGAACCAGCACATGGCAAACCCATTTGGAACAAAAGGTGGCCTAATTTCTCCAAAGATAAGAGATAAGCCCCACACCAAACAGAAATGGTGGGCTGCTCTCCTCTTTCCTCTCAAACCACAAAGGTTGGCTTTTTGTCTATTACATACTGAGCTAAACTAAATGGATAGTTGTCAGAAATAGGTCAAACAAACAAACCTATTAACAAACTTAATGGGAGGTACACAATTTTCCTTTACACATGAAATCATTTGGACAAACACACATTTGTGCAGCTATTCTTCTTAGGACACTGCATTGACTTCCATTCATTTGAACAGCCCAAACAAAGTGTTATCCAGGGTTTGGTCCCTATGAGGACTACTGGTCCTGACAAGGTCAGTAGTTTTTATACCAGCAAAGGTCCTAAAACAATTACAAATACAAGTACACACACACACATGCAGCTAATCACTGCACTCGCTTCCATTCATTTGGAGAGTCTAAACATAAGCATTATCCCTATGCTTAACCATAACCAGTTAATGTCTAACTTAAGCCTCCAACCACAATTCAAATCTTACCCCTAAATTGAACGAGTTACACAGAAATGAGGTTCTGCCTCCTTAGAACAAGGTTTTGGTCTCCCCATAAGGAAGACACATCTCCATAATGTGACTGTAACCAGATTTAGATCCTCACAATAGTATAATACCTCTAACACATTATTAATTGGGTCATTCAAACAGTAGACTGTAGTAAAGCCTGCAGTTCAAGCTAGAGGGTCTGTGTAGATCTCGAGCCCTGGTGGTGCAGTGACAAATATTACACATGCACTGCTAACTAAGGTCCAGCAGTGCATCTCAAGTTCAAAAGTTCAAAATGCTACATATGATCTTTAGGATTTCAGGTAGGGTTTTCCTTTTAGCACAGATCATTAGAGAATGCAAAAATCACCCAAATGGAAAACACTGGACATCTCAAACCATGTGAGAACAAAACATTCAAATAAATCCACACACAGGTAGGTGCATATAAACACTCACATAAAAAAGACATGTCAAAACAAGCTACTAAGCCAAAGGGGAAATTATGAACACACATACAAAAAAATGCCAACAGACACAACACACATACACAGAGGCAATGATTGACAGCTCGCATTAAAGAGAGGGCAGGCCCAGACATGGAAGGAAGAGGGGTGATGGGAGGCAATTAGAGGCATTTTTTTCAATGGTAATAGCTGTGTACACAACATGCAGTCTATAACAGCAACGAGCGTTGCCCTGAAAATGATCAGGTCTGTTTGCCCATGATATGGCCCCAAGGGCATGGAAGGGCAGAGTAGACAGAGACAGATACATGACATTAAATGATAAAAAAAGGAGTGGCAACGATTCCTTACTCTGACATGAAGGGATGTCACAGTATTTCCAGTAGACCCCATCTTCATTATCAGCAATGTAGCACCATGGCTGAACATCCCCATCAGGATTCCTGCAGACACAGAGGTGTAAAGGTTACATTGATTAAATCTGATGATGCATCATTTACTCCCAAAAACCTTTCTGCAGCCAAAACTGAACACACCTTAACGCCTTTGTTTTTGAAACGCTCGAGCAAACGCAAACTGCTGAGCTGGGATCTGGTTGTTTCGGGGTAGCAGTACAGGAAAAACTGTATTTTTTGAATAGCATTCATTATTATATCAAAGATCTATGTTGCTGCCCATTCAGACTTAAATACGACCCAGGCTTTTTCAAATAAAAATATATAGCCAGCAGTGTTTTTTAAACTTAATTTAGAGTGGACAGCAGTCATATCAGGGGTGGAATTTATTTGTTTTTAACAGAAAATAAGTATAATATAACATGTGGCTGTCTAGTTGTAGAGGTGTGCTGGGGTGATGTTAGTGGTTAAGAAGAAAAGATAAGACAGAAAGGTGGAGGAAAGAAAGAAGGGATATGGGGGTTAAAAAAACACACACAAACACAGACAGCTTATCAACTGAAAACCCTGCTGTCAAGGGCTGAATTCGCAATAATGTTTGAGAGGGAGATTATCTCGGCTGTCAATCACTCTCCGTGGCCGCTGCTGGTGCTTGTTGTGTTTAGCGTCTTCTTCTGTGCTCTGATGGCCTGACCAGTCAGTCAAGCGCCAGACCAATGGGTCTTTGATGAGTGGAGGTGGCTGAAGGTTAGGGGACAGCTCTTTGTTCAGGGCCAGACACAAACCTGAAAACAGGCACGTATGATGGGCTACAGCTTTCGTCTGAGGCTGCAGCTTCAAGGAACGTTTAACCTATTATGACGCTGAGGCCTTATCCACGCAGACACAGAACTTTGCTTGCTTCTTTTATTTTTTGTTTCTTTCTTTACTTTTCATCTATCTATCTATCTATCTATCTATCTATCTATCGATCTATCTATCTATCTATCTAACACAAATACACCAAACAACGGACGAGACGTTGAGCATGCGCATAAACCATGTGCGCTGTGTACAAACTTAAGAAAAAAAAAAAAGCTTTAAAGAAGCTTCAAATAAGTGTGCATTACGATATACAGTACACAATTACAGAAACAGAGACAGAATGAACCAAGCCAGGGTGACAAAGAAATAAAATAGCAGTTATCATAAAGGGAATATACCAATCTACAACAAATATAGTGACAGCTAATGCAAAAGGCAGGAGAGACCATGACATAATTGTTTGAAGTAGCACATCGCTTGTATACACAAAAGCGCAAGGGTGGTGTTTGAAATGTTCCCACCCTGGAACCCGTTTTCCAAAAATAGCGTTTCAGTGCTCCCAAAACACAGGTTCTGTTTGGATAAAAAGCCAGTAGGCTACCATAAAGAACTTAAGTGAATTCTTCTGAACTTGTTTTTGTGAGTATCAGGTTGGCCCCTTGGTGTTTTGGATTTTTAGTTTCACTTACAAAAGTGACACAGAGTAGGACTGAAGACAAAAAAAAAAACCCTCTAAAATATTTGTGCAAGCTTCATATCTCCAGGGTGCATCTTCGTAAATCATGACCATTACTGGAACTTCGAAACTGCTGCTCAATGTACATCAAAGCACTACTTTTGCAGGGGAGACTATTTGTGCTATTTCTAAATGACTGTAAAAACACACTCCTCACAACACCTTCTTAGATGACATTGCTATTTTTCAGCCCTGACTGTAATTACTGGAGACCTTTTCTGTTCTTTTTTGACACACCTCATTGTAGCATCTTGAAATACCCCCGCGGCGCTGCACTATCTCGTTTCGCCCTTTGTGTGCAAAGTTGTGAAGGGCGTTTCCATTTCTTTTCTTCTCCTATCAAAAAACACTATCCTGAGTTTCCTCCTCTCTTTTCACAGTGAGAATGGGGTATTGACAAAGATGTCGCTGTTAAGCCCTTTTCTGGGTTGAACTCAAGTTTAAGTGCCTTAAAGCTCTTCACTCTCGATATCGGGCAGTTAGCAGTTAGCAGGCTCTTTCTAACAACCTGTCAGTAATGAGAATGTGCAGAGAAAAGAGTCACATTTTATTCATGCTCTCATTTTACTATCAACAACAAACAACTATGAACTCTTCTCAACCTGAAATGTCCCTGTGTTTTCAGAAATAAGCCCAGATCTGTTTGTTGTTCCATATCCATACACCTGTTTTTTTTGGCCTGAAGCTACTACTGAAATAGTTGAAAGGAAAGGAACCAAAACTGGGTCCTGGTCATGAAAAGACTGGATTATATACCCTTCTCTATCTCTGTCCCCCTTCTCTTTTTCCTTCCCCGTCAACACGTAATAGCCCTATTTGAAATAGGATTCCCAAGAACTCATCTATAGCCACTTATATAATTTACTGCACTTTCTTAATCATCCCCTAAGGAGCCAGATATGAATTACAGCCATCAGTATAAACAAAAAGCTCTGTAGTCCACTCATACCATGTCTGACCCTCCGGCCACATGTGTCCTCAGTTGAAGCTGATCAGACCTGAGGATGCATTCAGGATAGATTTGGAGCGTTCAGACCTGTACTTACCGCAATCTGCACATTGTTAGATTACGACATAACACCTGCACGCTCCCTTTTAGCCAAAGAATAGGAACATCATCCGCAGGGTGGAACTACAAAGGCCACATGACGCAGAATCATCATCAGTCTCGCTCCAGGTGGTAGTTTGTGTGTAAACACTGACCTTGTCAAGACCTCTTTGTCCTCATATAGACCAAAACCTGGTCCCAATGAGACAGAACTTCAATTTTGCAGAACTGATTTAGGGGTAAGCTTTGAAATGTGGTAAGGGTTAGAGTTATGTTAAAGTTATGACATGGTTATGATTAATGGTAGCGATACTGCTCTGTTTAGGCTGTCCAAATGAATGGAAGTGAGTGGAGTGCTGAGCTGCGTGTGTGTACTTGTATTTGTTACCTTTTTAGGACCTGTGCTGGCATAAAAACTGACCTTGTCAGGAGCAGTAGTAGCCATGGAGACCAAAAACCTGGTCCTAATGAGAAAGAGTATAATTTCTGAGGAACTGATTTAGGGCTAAGGTTTGAACTGTGGTAAGATTAAGGTTAGGAATGATCTGGTTATGGTTAGGGATAACGCTTTGTTTGGGCTGTTCAAATGAATGGAAGTCAATGCAGTGTCATAAGAAGATTAGCTGCACAAACCCGTGTGTTGTCTGCATGTGTGTGGATGGGAAATAAAAGGAAGTGCTGTAAAGCAGACAACCTCTTCAGATTAGTTGAGAAGCAATAGTGCAGACAAGAGCAGACCACAATGAGCAGAAATCAATGTGTTTATTCCAACAGCACAGAGCAACACATACTGTATATACAGTGTATGGCTGTATTTAAGGAGTCTTAAGGGGGGAGGTTGTGTTCACATCCGTGTGCGTCAGAGATGGCTCACTTGGCTCTGGGAAGAAGAGCTTGTTGGAACACTCCCATACCCAGAGGTAGTGCTCTAAAGATGTTTGGACACTTAATTGGCACAATTATGCCGATTGACTTATTGCTCACAGTGAGCCACACACTTTGGTACAGACCCAATTGTAGCCACATGCATTTTGCCTCATAGTGTCTCCGGTTATGCATTTGAAGACGAGAGAGTGGCTCACATCTAAACACCAAGGAAAGCAGCTGCTCTTGGCTGGCTGCTGTTCAAAAGGTTCCCTATAGAACAACCGTTTCCCGTGTACCTTAACAAGTAAATTTACGATCCTCTTTAGAATGCCTGGCACTGTAAAACTACACATAAAAATATCAAACTTAATTACATCAAACCAGGTGAGTAAATGCCAGGAGAACAAGTTTCCAAGTGAGACTGAAGAAGTACACCAGTGGTAATTGACCCTACAATACAGATTTAGCGTGTTTTCAAAATCTGAGGTGTGTAAACTGTCAAGCGTCAAAATTTCTGCCACTCAAACCCACACTCAGAGATGTCGAAATTAAACTAGCCCCAAATAACTGTTCCGCCATGCTCACATACACTTAAACACAGACATCAACTCGACTCCAAACAAACAATGACCCTCCATTCAGTGTTTTTACCAATTCTGAATGTGGCTGAAACTACTACTTACAGGAAATAGCAAATCCTGTGCAATACCCATTATATATATGGTTTTGTTTTTTTTTGTTTTTTTTTAAAAAGTCAGAGAACAAGCAGATAATGGTTCAGAGTTGTTAAAAAGAACAACAAATATAATGTAACGCTCCCTGCCTTAGGAGAAAGAGAAACAAGACAAAAATGAAACTTTGCTCATTTCACAGAACTGCAGAGAAGAGAAAGGCTGATTGGAAAGTGGTGGTGAGAAGCTTGTCTGGATTGGGATTTGAGGTCAACAGCATATCAGAGTCTGGCAATTTACTGCCTGAGAGAAAACTAATTGACTTGGATGATTTAGCATGCAAACCGCTGCCTTCTGCTGTACTGCATGAATGCATGTATTGAAGAGTAATGTAATAAGAGAAGGTAATAAGAGAAGAGCTTGCTGGTTATGGCCCGAAATGTATAGTCTACTGTCCATTGTTGTTCTCTCATGAAGTTCTAATGATGTTCTGGTGTCATGCGTGGCTGTTGAAGACACTTCACAGTTCCCTGACTTGTGCTGGAGAGACAACAAACACCTAAATGACTGTTTCTGAGTTCCTGCCTCCAGCCAAATATAATGGTGCTGAATGTTTTTTTTCTTTGTGGTTCTTACAGCATAGAGAAATGATCCTACAGCAGGTGTATGTGCAAAGACAACAAACCTTGTTACGTTGGGTGATCCGCTTAAGTCACGGTCGACAGATTTTGTTTAAAACTTTACCAGAGGGCGTTTCTATTAAAAATAGTGACAACAGGGACTGAGGATTATCCTCTGTCACAAGGAAAATAGTGCCCTTTTTGAGTATCACAAAAAAAATGGGAGGAGTCATTTCTGGTGCCTTTCCTTCCCTCAGGAAGTATGTGGTGACTCACTGTTGGATTTTCTGCTTTGGCTTCACCATAAAACGCCCACTTAAATGTCCAGTGTATAGAAATGAGTGGAATCTAGGGAGGAAGTTGAATATTACAACAAAACACCTTTTGCAAACAAACATTCTAGTACAAAATGACGGACTCCATGGAAGACACCCCTAACTTTCAGCTAACTTCCTGTCCATTGCTGCAGTTTCCTCTCCTTCCTCTCTGATGAGTAGAGATGATCACCTCTTTATAGAATTCCTGCTCCTAATGGGATTGTCTCCTACATTAGAGCCACGTAAGTTTAGATCAGTGATAACTGTCAGAATATAGACTAGAGCTATGGAACATGTATTGGGAAAAAAAGTAGTAGTATTTCATTGACGGCAACATTAAATCAGAACAAAACATGAAACACAAACACTGGTTAAGTGGGTAAAGAACCCAATTTAAAAGCTGTTTACATAAAAACCTGAAGGTGAAAGTTGAGACAGTATGTGTTTCTGCAAAGGATCAGTGAATCCTTCTTAAAATCCAGCGCATGAATCCAAGACGAGTGAGATCATTCTGCGACAACAATTAAACTGACGGTGCCACACATTACATCTTCTCACAGGACACTTCTATTAACTTCTCCAATTTAACGAAGCAGCACACAGGGTTTGTAATGTAATCATACCACGGTGGACAAGATGGCTGCATTTTCCTTGACCACAGATTGGAGATTCAATTACAGTCAACTTGGGGACATTATTCATTCTGGCATTTCAATTATCTCACCTATGTTCAGGAAAAGCATTGGAAGCCATAGTGGACACTCAGCACACACACACACACCAACACACCTGCATATAAATAGTCCAGAACATAGACGACAAATGTATTCAACCAACCACTGAATGGTCGTTTGATTAGAGTGATATTGTTCTTATGAATGTCATGAAGAAATCAGAAATAGACAGGGAAGAAATTAAGAACAGAAAAAGCTCTTGGCTTCAACTGAAAAGTACTGAGGAACAACAGCTTGAGGCCTGACCTTAATAACTCTACATATTTATATTTACTTCTGTGAAGATATAAAACAAATTCTAAATTGAAATCAGTCTTGGTTTACACAGCAGAGCTCCTGCCCTTTTCTTTAAGCTTTGCGCTCCTTTTTCTTTGCAGGGGAATAATGTGACATTTCCTCCCGCCCAGTTTGTCCCTCTTTTCACTGGGGTATTTTACAGCAGGCTATAAAGATGAAATGTGGGGGCTGTTTGGCCTCTTTTTTTCAGCACCGCTGTGGTGTCCTCTACAATAAAATCACCACCATGAAAAAAAGCAAATGATGGGACAGGAAGTGAGTTTGTAATCCTCTACTCCTCAAAACCGGATGCGTGCTTAGAGTCGTGCGTTCCAGGCTTCGCATTATCCACCTGTGGCCCAGCCTTAGCTCTCATCTCATTAAATCACAATTTGTCTCAGGGAACGACATGCCAAAACTGCTCTGGCTCACCCCCCGCCCCCTTCTCCCTTTCATTCTGTTATCACCCTCTTTTGTCTGAGAATTACCACCAGAAATTACCACCAAGAATTCTAACCAGGAATGTCTGCAAAAATGTAAGCCTCAGATGAAAGCAAACACAGAGAGAGAGACAGAGAGAGGATAAGGAGATGGGAAAGTTTGAGGGCTAAATGGGGGTTAAACAAATACTGGAAACAGAATTTCTGCCATCCAAATTGAGCAACAACCTTCAGGGCAGCAAACACAATCACATAAGCCAACTTTCTGTAATCAAGCAAGACACCAAAATAAAACCGTTGCACAGCTTTCTCTGCGGTGCGATGACCTTATGGTCTCTGCAAGTGCGTATGTACAACATATGCACACATGCACGTGATGATGAGGGCCTGCACAAATTCTTGACCTTGTGCAGACATGCTATAAATGCCATCCCTCATCATGTCACAATGAAGTGGCCACTTTGGTCCCCACAGCACTGGTGATGGGTGACTATTTACGAGAAGGGAGTCTGAGACAGACTGGGAGAATTTGTAGCTCCAGCCCCATGTGATAGAAATCCCTCTGTCTGAAAAGGAACAAAGCTCAGAGCTGTCAGTGAGTTGGGAAAGCTGCTAACTGCATGTGCGGCCAAAAGAAAAAAAGAAAAAAAAGAATTGCAGGGAAAGCCTTCCTCAATGCTACTCATAATTCCTCAGAACTGTCATCTGAATCTGTTCAGTGCCACTTCAAAGCACAGGGGCTTTGGGTTGAGGAAGGGGGCGTTCTGATTCTTACGGCTTGGCAATCTAGGCCAAGGCACTGTTCTAGCCAGCTTGGTAAATCTGAACAGCCTCACGGCTGGAGTGTGGCTCCCTGTAAATACAAACTCTTTCTGACAGCATTGACAGTGACTGATGGATAGAGATTCTTTTGTTTTTTAACACCAAGGACATTTTGCTTACACAAACTCTGTAAAAATGTTCAGATACCACCAATAAAATATTCATGGGCAGTTCTGTGAACAGGTCCCATGTGCTCCAAACCCTCTGCAAGACGACAATGTCCTGGTTCTAAATTATTCAGAAAGTCAACTGCCTTGTCTAGGAAGTTCAAAGCTCTGTCAAACATAGGTATCTTTGAAAGACTTTCCGAAGCACTGCTCAAAACACTTTTACATCAGTGACACAAATGACCATTATAATGCTTTTATTATAAATGCTAAAACATGGGTAGCCTTATTCTGTGAGCCACTGCTTAGAATTTAGTGGGAAAACTGCACTAAAGGAGACTGCTTCTCAATAAAAACAAGTTGTTGTTCTTTCAGGCAACCAGAGTAAGCTTCCTGTACTGCTGAATGGCAAAATGAATGACAAGCTTATAGAAAAAATATGAATGGACTGTATATACAATAAAAAAGTGGAAATAGATGATAGATAGGGACTAGATAGGGCAGTTTTATTCACATATAGCATATATTCAAAATGCTACATCTAACAATTAATGTGTGTGTGACAGAGAGAGAGAGAGAGTGAGAGAGATCTTCTACACTAAGAACAATGAAACTGAGTGAAATACGTCTTAATCAGAAACTGAGATGGGAAGATAAAGTTTGTTCAATAACTCTGATGTAGCAATAAATCTTTTTTTACTTCATTTCTCCAGTGCCAGCCGACACAAGAGCCAAACCCATACCATTAGCTTCTTTTATGATTTTGCTCCAGGGCCCATTTAATACTGGATTAAAATGGTCGTTCCTAAAATTCACATTTGGCAAGTGAGCGCATACAAGTGGGAAATGTAAATAAAGGGTGCGTGGAAATGTCATCTGTTGTCTTTTATATGAATCTCAGGGGTCGTGACCTGATGACCTTTTTTTCCTTTCTAGTTATTTCGGTTTTTCTGTAATCTGGGATTTGTTTCTTGTGGAAAATGTAAGGGTTAAACTGTAAGGATGTAGATTTATCAAACTTTTATGTACACTACAACAAAATTCCATCATTTTCACAGCATTATTACTGAATAATGAGCTCCATCCTGCTGTAGAGGCTGGTTACAGTATATATATAATTCATTGGTGGGTCATTTTTTACAGTAAATCAAAATACAGTGACTTTTTTTGAGCGGGATTTCCTTTCAGCAGCAAAGATCCTAATCTATCACCTTCGGCTGTCACCTGCAGAGAGACCCTTTACCGCACATTACTGCACACAACAGGACAAAGGAACTTTTAACTTGTGCTTTTAACTGACAATGCTGCGTTGTCAGTTGAACTGACATTGTTCAGACTTGAACGAAGATGAAGATAAATACAGACGGTATAGCTGTAAGTCCTGTTATAGTGGTCTAATATTTATTGTGATGGAAATACAGTATCCTGTTACTGTGAATGCAATCACAGTATTAAAAATGACAGTTTTGAATACAATAAGCATACAGTGAAGTGTATTACAGCTACTTTTTATACTCATTTTAAAAAAGTGTATGTTACTATTTTTTTTTTCCAACTCTGAGGGCATACATTATATTCAGTCCTTTATCCATGTTATTTGATATTAAAACGTAAAGGTACTCACCTGCAGTAGTTGTGGCTGCCTAATCCACCCTCTCCATTGGGGTATTTGTTGGTGTTGTATGGGTGCTGAAAGGTCTCATTCCAGAGAAGACAGGGTTTACCGCCATATAAGCTGGTCTGGTTCTGGCGGCCCCTGTAGTCCTCTCCGTTGGCAGTATAACACTCTGTAAACAGAGAGATGAAATGGGCACATGAGAAAAATGAAACTAAATCAAAATCTGTTGTTTGCTATTAGGGATTAGACATGTATTAAGATGGAAATCATGAGCTTGGCAAGAGGTTTTATACAGGCACGTAAAAGCCAGCCACATGTGTGACCTGCTTGTGTTATTAAATGTTTTTAATGTGTTTGGAATGATCATAGGCACTAAGTTTGGAGTAATTGCACTCTTTGCCCAGGCATAATTAATTACGAGGTCTGGCCAAAAATAAAAGCAAGATCAATCAAAGCATTGTTTCAATTAATGTCAACACATGAACACAGGAGGAAAATGCTCTGTGGATATACAACAAAAGCAAACATGGCTCAAATTTCCAGGAAGAGTATGACAACCATATGGCCTAGTGAGAGAGAGAGGGAAAGTGTGAAAGAGAGAAATCCAAGTTCCCAAGGAGAAACAATGGCAACAGAGAAACAGCTTTTCATCTGTGAGGAGGGAATTCAAATAAACAATGGCTGACAGGCGCACGATGAGCCATCGCCACTCATCGCACTCAACCTCGAAGAGGCTCCTGTCTAAGAGAACAGCTCCAGCTGAATTCTTCGTTTGATTGCATTACGATAGAACAATTCATTTATCATGTGACTGTCATAACCAGTCATTGCCCTGAAGCAGCTCTGAATTGTAGAGCATTTTCGTCCATGAACTGCTGACAGTTAACAGACTTTGCCATTCACAACTGAAGAGAGCAGCAGCAGGAGATAGTCTGGGTCAGACATATCAGGGAAACAGCAGGGAAATGTTCAGAACATTCAGGTGAGGGGTGGTTTCTGGGTCGAGCAAGACAAGCAGGACATTCTCCCACTCGCTCGCTGGGAATTTGTAACATGCAGGAATGAAAACAGGCCTTTAACTCTCTGCAAACTGATTAAAATTGTACAGTTTAGACACATAATACAGATATCACGGCATATTTTAGTTAAAACCATGCCTGTCAATCAAACATTAAAAAAAAAGAACTACATCTGCTTGTTTGGCTCATCTCCATGGCGTCTTGTTGCTATGTACGTGGTTAGCCAGTGACCGGTCCCTTTCATCAAGGCAAACTGTCTCAGCTGAGTATGAGCTAATGCATTGCAATATGACGGTCATTATACCCCTCGATGAGCCAGCTGTGCTCCACGACTCCTTTTCCTCTCTTTCCTTCCATCGTCTTATCTTATCGTCTTATTATATCGCTCTCTAACCTTTCTCCTCCTCTTTTGCTTTTGCCTTTTCTTTCATCTCCTTTCAACTCAGCATTTCTGTGGGGATTGCTTAGCCTCGCAGCCTCGCAATGCAACGTCTGCAGTCAGTTGCCAGGTCCACCCTTGACAACCACTATAGGTCAATTCACAGGTGTAGTGGGGCTGGACAATATCAGTAATTTAAAGCCAAGTTAAGATAAAACACTTAAAAGGGGCACATTTCTTATTTGTCAGAGTTCTGTAATGTTTAACACTTTAAGCACTTTACCAGTTACTTAAAGCTCTAATGCAGGACTTCTGTCGCCCCCAGAAGTCGACTGATATGAGTTTTTCTGGCCCATATATTTAGCCAATTTTCCTCTTTTTCCTCCATCTGATAAAATACTTTTTAAATGAAACAAAAATAATAAAACAAAATTAACCAAATAATACTAAACAAGAATTGTTTAACTTCATTACATTAATTATTTGTCTCACTAATTTTAGATAAAAAAAAAATAAAATGTGTGAAATATATGAAATCGGCCAACGCCAATTATTGCTATTATTTAAAAATGGCAAATATCAGCCTTTAAGTAATTATAAAAAACACTGCAGACATCTTGTCATATGTCCCACACCACTCCCACTGCTACCCAGCTGTAATACGTGTTTAATGTCCAGGTTTATTTATGGCAGTAGAATCCACTTCTGAAACTTTTTTGTGGGCATTCTTGGCCATATGGTTTTAAGATATATTCATGCCATTTGCAGGCGTTTCACATTACTGGCTATGTAGCTGCTATGCATCACTCGTGATGTAAAGCAAATCACTTGAACTAAGCACAGCTACACTGATAAACAAATAGAGAGCTGTGTGAAGGCTTAATTTGATTTGTGTGAACTCATTTGCCACTGGCTTAATTCTAATAGGCATGACTTTATATTAAAAATGATATATTTTAACAAAAACAACAATCTAGCCTCTTGCATTCACCAGTAATGCTATGCCAAAACTCAACTTTAGCATGAATCAGTTCTGCGAGAGAACTTCATTTCTACACCCTCTGTAATCTGTTTACAGCCTCACAGCAAATCTCACAAATCTGTCTCTCAGCCTCTGACCAATGAAATCACAAAAACCTCACTGAAAGACACTTCATATGCTGCAAAGAAAGAAATGAAGGAAAAAGGACGATGAACACAATAAGAAATGTCAACAGCAGCAGAGTTTCAGAGATAAAGAAATTGCCTCGGGTATGTTGTCGTGTATAAAAACAAGGCATCTGTCCATGCTTATCAGATGTGATGAGTTTGGTGATCCCACAACATGAGTATTTTCATAAACAATGGATGAAACTCAACAGTCAACTATGTTTCCACCAATCCCTCCTATTGCAGCTGTAATTAAAGTTGCCTGAGCTATGGTGCTCAGTCAAGCTTATCAGCCGTACATTGTCTGGCTGACAGGAACCTAACAGCAGCAGAGGGTCAGGTTCCTGCTATTATGATGCCAAACTATTGTCTGTAAATGGGTCCCAACTCTCTCAGCAAATTAATACCTCTATGGCAGACAAGGATATCAGCCACCTGATTGTAAATCCACCTGAGAGTGGGCTTAGGCAGAATAGGACTCCATGAATGTTAGAATGAAGTTTAATAGAGTTAGAACAGGAGTCATGTTTTTATCACCTTTATAGGTTTAAGGGAGGAATTACACTGGTGGGTGCAAAAAGTGATGCCCAGAGGACAATTAAGTATGTTAAATGAATCCAACAACATATGGAAGGTGTGCGTTACTGCACGTGCAAAGGATGTAAGTGATCCATGAGCAGAGTGTTTCTTGGGTTGTTAGAGCTATACCTAGTTTTGAAGAGTTTGTGGAATGGCTGTATTTGGATGTGCACGGTATACGATGATTTATACTAATATGATTAGATATGAATCATGATGATTTTTCAATGCATTTGCAGTTGTCTACATGCTGGCAGTCACAGCAAGAGAGAGAAAGAGAAGGAAACACAGCTACTGAGAGTTTGGCAGCCGCACAAGCACAAACATGAGTCACTGCTCCCCAAAAGCAATCACGACTGTGACTGCCCGAGTCACAGAGGATAACATCAGGCAGGGCAACTGACTGCATCCCAAATGAGCTCACATCCTTCAAATATCTTCTCCTCAAAAAGAACGAGTATTAAAGTGACTAAACTTGGCAGGGTGTGTTGCTACTCAACACACTGTATCAAAAGGAAAGAGCCAAATGACTTTGTAAATGTCTCCTCTCCTCCTTCAGGAAACTTTGCTCTGGAGTTTTGGGATGAAGCAGAGCTTGTCTGCACATGGTCCGCTTGTTGTTGGCAATCGTCCCACCCTACTGTGGCCAAGTTAGCTTTCCAGGATGAGATGGTAAATATGGCAGCATTTTGCCACCATGAGGGAAATGGGAGGGAGGTTCTTCCGTGTGGTTTCTCGGCACCATTTGCTTGTGGTGGGAATGGGAAGTAGCAGATCTGCAAGGACTCAGAGATAAGTGAGGCCATCGTAAAGATGAATAGACCATTTAAAAGCCCTGTGGATGGCCACACATCTATAAAGCCGAGGAGAAACTTTTACATTGGTACTTTTTAGATATTAGCACTGTATCCTCCTGTAGAAATGACGAGTTCATCTGCTGATTGGTCCATCGCCGCTTCAAACCCCCTCCCATCTGAACACACCCACCCCTCACACCCGTTTTTTTTTTTTGTCACCAAGCAACTGTTGCGCGCTCGTCACAAGGCCCGGGCTTTTGTGTGGTTTCATCATAGGCCATGATGGGAAACAGAACCACCGCCGCATAAAAGACTGAGAGAAGGAGGGGGAAAGCCTCCTATAAAATACATGCACATCTACAAATAGACTTTTTTTTGGGAAAAGGAAAAGAAGGACTCGCCCTTTACCAAGCCCTGTGCTTACAGAATACAGCACCACCCCAGCAATAAGTGAAAAAAATAAATGTGACAGAGCGGAGGACAAATGAGAGCGAGCTGATTGCCTGTTATTGCATCTGTTGGGATTTGCGGTTAATGATTTCCATATTGCAACTTCAAAAACACTTGATGCTTTGAGAAAAGGAGTGGAGTGACTGGAGAGGGTTTGGTCATGTGATCGCAGAAACATATACAACAAACAAACCAATGGTTTCACCAAAACACATTGCCAGGTCACAAAAGAGCTCTTATTTGTTGTGTTTGAGGGATGAAACGCAGTGATAATTACAGATGACTGCTTCCTCACAGTGGGCCGACATTAAGAGCTTCCTTCCATCTTTATTATATGCTTTGAGCTTTGGGGACAGCAAAACAGACACAACTTGAGCATTTTTCCCGTTATTACAAAAATGACACTGAATGAGTTTATAGCTGGGAGCTGTGCACTAAACACAAACACACGGTTTCAGATACTTGCAGAGAGTTATATAGACGTGATCTGCCACAATATGTTTTCCCTCTATGGTGTCCTGGTAGCCATTACTGTTGTGGTGCTCATTAATGTCAATGTAGTAAGAAAAGAGGCCAGGGCCAGGCCAAACCAGGCCAGATGTAGCGGGTTACAGAGTTCTCTTCTGGGGGGACACAGCTGGCTGCAGCACAAATCTGGTTTTCCTTCTCCCTAACAGCATTCATTTCCACCCCAAAACCACATCAGACTTCAGAGAAGTGCAGAAAGACTGTCTTACATTTATTATCCAGATCTTACAGATAGTCGTAGATTTAGTGAGGCTCTTTTAATGAGATTGCCAAGGAGTTGGTGACTTTGCTGAAGGGGACATTTGGCAGTTAATGGACCACACCTTGTCCCCGCATCTCCGATCTCTGTTCTTCTATTAGAGTTTTTTTGTGTTTTTTTTAGAAAGCCCTCATGAGGAAGGGTCAATGAAAGTGCAAAAAGAGCGGTGTTGCCCTTCATGCCTCAACTAGTTAAACCTGACAATGACTTCTCAATGGGATTTTATTGTCATTCTTTTCTTTTCATGGGTTTTTCATAGTTTGTAGCCCCAGATAACTAGGCCATAAACCAGCAGCTCATTGACTCCCAAAATAGCCTCTATCACCACCATTCTTCCTGCTAAAACCCGTCCACTGCCCCACCTCCTGAGTTCACCACCACGATAGCCACAGACCCACAAGACTCCCTGCCAAAGTTGCTTGGTAGCACCTATAAAATATGGCCCCATCTCATTCTAGAGTGGTCCCTATTATTTGGCTCTGTAATGGTAAGAGTCTAATCTTCTGGAGCCAATAGAGGGTTTCATATGCTGCCAAACCCATCTGTTCAATGTCACATGCTAGAGTTTGCTATACTCCCCACTACAAGCTGCTCTCTGAAGTTAAATTAAATAATTGTGTCTGGAGAGATTTTGGAAAAATAAGTCAGCAAGCATACCACAGTGGATAAAAAATTCACCTTTGTAGGATTTTCCAGTGGCCAGGATGATATCTGATGCACAGCATCAGGGCATTGTTCTTGGGCAAGGTTGGAGCAACATGACATGATTTTGAGTTTTGCTTGGCAGACATTCAGAAATGACTGATGGGCTTTAGACTGATGTAAAGGACACTGAAGCACTCCCTGAAAGCCCAAGACAAAAAGCTACCGGCAAACTTTTGACATCAAGGACCTGCCAACCAACCTGACATGAGGGCGGATGGGGTGTCGTGTTTAACTACCTCCCTTTGGCACCTACGTACAGGTTCTTCAAGTCATGCTTACCATCTGCCAAAAAGAGGGCATATTTCAAGAGAAGATTAATCGCTTCTTTGTTTTTTCTTCTTGTTTCTAGTAGTTTCTCACACGCCAGCGCGTAATCACGCAACTCTTCACACAATAAGAGGACAAGTTAAACAAATAAAAGGAGGAAATCTCCCACAAACTCACACACATGCTGTTGAACTTGCTCTAAACCAACTCTGACACCAGAGTAAACAAGACTTTTGCAGCCACGGGGAAAGCAACACTGTAAACGAATATAGGCGCAGAGATAGAGAAGCTGAGAGGAGGTGAGGGTGTTCTGAGTTTTCCAAGATGTACAATTACCATGTCTCTGATGTATCCATCTTTAATCAAACCAAACTGAAAATAACAACAGAGCATTGAGAATCTAAGATTGTGAAGGACAGAGCAAGGGCAGTTGAGATTAAAATAAGAAGAACAGAGAAGAGAGGAAAACAGAGGCAAACACAGAGTCAGGGTGGGACAAAGACTGTTTTTATGATCCTGCAGATTGTTAACCCAGGCACTAATTTTCTCCTTCTTGCACATAGCACCAGTGAACATGTTTTTTTCACATTTCCCTCTGTATTATAGACTGGGACAACAAAGCCCACGTTTGTAAAATGAACAGTACACACAAGCACTTTGCATTTCTAACAACAGGGGTCTGAGTTTGAAGGTACCAGTCTCATTCCAGAGGAGCTCTGTGCCGCAGCTGCATGCTGGAGTCATTCACCAGCAAACAAAAAACTGATGCGGAGCGTTCCGACACAAAGGCTTTATCTTTCTAATGCAAGAAAACAACACATTCCCATATGGGCCCCACATAGCTCAGAGCCTTTGGTAACTAGAGGATCTATGGCTTATGTTGCCAACGGTTCTGTTGCGAATGGTTGCCCATCCCTTGTGCGGTGTTAAAAGGTTGCCCTCTACCTTGTCGTTTTCCTTACAAATGAATGGTAAAATGAGCTCAGACAACATGTGAGCAGTGAGAAAACATGCATTAATCTGCACTCCTGCCCCTGTCATTCCAGCTCTCCCCCCTCCTCCGTCTCCCCCCTCGTACCCATACTTCCCCCATATGCATTTACAGTAAGAATGAAAGGGAGCAATTTTCATCAGTAGAGGAGCCACAGCATTTTAAGATGAATCCAATGTGGAGGGAAGGGAGGACACACACACACACACACACACACATATGCAAATAAATATGCACACTGGCTCCTTTGTTCCCTCTGTAATAAGGCCAGTGTCATTGTGGCAATACCATTCACACCCATTCATCACAGTGCTGTAGATATCTGCCCACAAAATGTGTGAGCGTTCATATACACACACACACGTGTGTTTAAATGTACGCCAGTCAATCCCCTAACTCCTCTCCTCACAATGGTCCAACATCCCAAAGGCAGTAATCAACTTGCGGCAGCGTTATGTAAGCGTTGCAACTCGCACTGCTTCAGTTTGCCTCCTGTCTCATAGGATTATTTCTATTTCTCTCTCTGGTCCAGTGATAAGCTCCTGCCCTGTACAATCAGCCACCTTAGGGTCATCTCCGCTGAGCGTCGAGGAAAGGCGAACCATGGAATAAAGGGAGAAGGGTTGTTGCTAAACACACCTGTTTTCGATCGTCCCGTTTGCGCTCAGGTTTGCTGGTATCTGAGGAATGTAAATTATATGTGGTTTGGTTTGGTCTGAAGCTGTGTCAGGGCTGTTGAAGGGGATCGTGTGTAACCCCCCACACACACACACACACACACAATAACACACCACCTCCTCTGTCTTTTCTCTCTCTTTACGAAGTCCTGTGTGATTAGAGGCTCTGACTTGAATAAATAATGGTCTCAGGTTGAGAGGAGGGAACAATGTGACCAGTACTGCTAGTGCAAAAAATAATAGCAATAATAAAAAAAAAAGCACGGCTGCTCCAGATCAAAGGTCCGGCCCTTTTCTCAAGGTTATTGTTTACGAACATGATTATTTCAACATTTTCCTTTGAGTGTGAATCACAACAATGATCGAGGAAGGAACAGAATAATTCAGACGCTCAAATTAGCTTGGAATAGCTTTGCGGATGACACTTTTTTATTTCAGACTATATGAATAAACAGTACTAGTATTAGTTAAATATGTTGTAGTTCTCATGTCGAGGACATGGATTCAAGTAGGACTGAAGTCCTATTTTCCGGATTCATTGCTTGATTTAGACTTGAGCAGTTTTTCTCTTTTTGTTACATCATATATATTATATATATATTATATATATTATATATATATTATATTACATCATAGATATTGTCCAGATTGTTCAGATGTCCAAGAGGGATGCCATGAACTAAAGCTTTCCCAACTCCAGTTACACAGTAAATAAGATCTGAAATAGTAGCAATTGTGCACTGGAGCCCATCATGGAAATCAAGTCAACCTTGATGACTCAGACACAAGATGATTTGACTTAAACATTGGGGACTTCAAACCTGACCTGGATTTGAGAATTGGTGACTCGACCACAACACTGCACCCTCCAATCCTTCATTTTCTGCATCGATCAGCCAGGGAGGCCTGAAATTACTTGCAAAACTTCCCAACCAAGCTTTGTTCTGACAGAGTGCTCCTTTCCTGCTGTTTTGAATACAGTTTTATTTTTATTTTTTTGCTGTGGTATTTTAATGAGTTATTTCCTAATGTGGATTTACTGCCAGCAGTCAAATATGACACAAAATTTAATTTGGGCAATGAATTAATCAAATGCATTTTACGAAGGGGGGAGGGGGGTCAAATCCGCTTTGCTTCAGTCTCAAAAGTTTATTTTTCTTACAGTGTTGTTGACTTGTTTTATATGAGCTACTGACACTGAGACTGTGCTATCTTTTATTAGTTTATTATTATTATTGACTGGAGGAAAATACAGGAGGGTAATAGAAAACCGGTTGACATCTCTTGCCAAAACAAAACATGTTTGTCCTTTATGTTTAGACATTTTAAAGGCTCTACAAGTCTTATTTAACCTGCAACAGTGTTCCTATTAACTGTAATTTAAGGATGGTTTAACAGTTATTTTATACATACACTCAGTATATTACACTCAATCACTTTGCCATTGATATCATGTATTTGCAAAATGTGTCTCCTACGTCTGACGTTGTTTTGTATGACTAACCCTTACATCTCAACCAGAGAGACATTGATTATTTTTTTCTGCATCAAAAACTGAGGTTTATATCACTTAATGCCTATGTTTTACTACTGTGTAGGCAGATAAAAACATTATAATATAACCATTAATATATAACATGTTATAGATCTGTCTGGGCTAATATATAACACATTATAGATCTGAATCCTGGGCCTGCTCACCAGCTTTGATGCCTGTTTTCATTAGTTGATTCCATCAGATGAGGATCAACATGTTTACTGGAAATTGGGCTTCAGTTGATCAAATGTCTGAGTGCAGCTTTGAGACATATGTTCTGATTAAATGCAACTACAGCTGATCATCGCTGTGTCCACTGTGTCCACAGTCTGACCAGTGCAGAGATTCAGATGGACACTGTGAGGTCACTGTCAAAAAAAACAACCCCAAAAACAGTCATAGCTGTGTATTCAATTCTCAAGTTTAAGCAACTTTTACTTGCTTGCTTGCAGTGGGAGATTAACACACGCCATATGTGGAGCACAAACATGCACCCATCTGTATCCAATGAAATCTCAGCACACTCATTTGGAGTGAGGGGCAAACACATCAGAAAAAAGGGCCCCAGTGTATTTGTTTGTCTATCTTGTAAACTGCAGATGGAGGCCTTCATCTGTTCTCCCCACATTCCTTGGCACAATTGCATTTTTTTACACTGTAGATCCATGTACATTGCAGCGATACGCTTTGCATTCAGATGTTTTCTTAATCGTCCGCCACACTGAATCACTTGGTTTGAAAACAATTTGCCCCATTCTTCTTCATTTGTAAATTGATGTCTCTTAAAAATGCACATATATTCCTAATTTAATAATCTTGACTGAACGACCTGGTCAGAGGACACGAGCACAGAACCGTTCCACTGTTTCCAGTCATAAAAGGTCATCAGACAAACTGCAAAAGAGCGTACTTCCACGAGCACAAGAGGCTGCCACAGACGGGACCACAACGTTCAACATTCAGACCCCTTTCAACCACCTACGTCTCCAATTCCTGATCTTGATGGTGAAAGTGATCCTTTTTCACTGTGGTTTGTGTGGCTGTGGGAAGAGTGCAGTACCAGGAACCAGATGGCTCTGGTAAAAGACAGGGGGCATCCCAATGGCCTCCCTAAGAAGGGGATCCATTACGGAGGATCTATTGAGGGCCAGCAGATTCTGTTTCATGGCATCGGCCGAGTGTGACCACACCTCCGGTGGTGCTGGTCAAGGGCTGGTGCCACATAGGCTGCTGCAGACCTAGCTCATTTTGTGTCCACCTTGGGGAGCTGTATTCACCTTCAATGCAGGACAGACAACTAAATCAGGGCCTCTCAGTGACTTGGGTTTCATCCCGTCAGTTCAAACGTCTTTCAAAGGGACGTGGATTGCAATTGGATATCAGTGGCTCCACGGCTAGGGGAGACAATGGTTTTTTTGTGCCAACAGTTGAGATGTTCCTGTGCACTTGTAAAGCAGGATCTATGAACTGTTTAAGCTTAGTCCCCCAAGGTATCAGAGCTCAGGTTAATGGATTTCTATTCTCATATTGTTTCAAAAACAACCACATGGAAACATGTTGTCCGTCTTTTGTTCTGCACTCTCTGATCCTTAGCACATCTCACTGTCACGGCCTCTTACCTGTGCCAACTGGCTTTGTTCTTATGTTTGCTGTCCACTTAGCTAAGTCTGCTCCCTTCACTTGTCCAAATGTTTGCCCCTTGTCCACTTAGCCATGTCCACTTGCTTGTCCTTGTTAAATTAGTCCTGTCTGTAGGCGTTTCCTGTGAGGAGAAAAGGCGACAATTTGCCTCTTTGGCCACAGACTGCTGCAACTGGACATAAACCAGAACCCGGGGCTCGGCAGCAAAATTACTCTCCATTTATTTAAAGTGGTTGCCATTACTCTACCGCAGTGAAGCACAGACCTCAGTGGCCCTGGCCCAACCATAACTGCAGTATAAAAAGAACTAAAGTTCGATGGACAGGTCATGTCTCACACAGTAGCAATTCAATATCCTGCCGTTATGCTGTTGGTCATGCCTCTCAAAACTCGGAATTGCATGTGACACCACAAAAATACACTGTCCCTCTGAAACTGAGTCTGGAGGTTTTTCTTTTGTAAAAACACCCAACCAATCACCAATGCAATGTTTGGAACATGTAATATGTTTGAATCAAAGACAGAATAACAGATCATTTACCATAATCACACTATGTCACATGATTTATTAATAGTATGTTCAAAGAGGAATATGGAGACAGGAAGCCAGAGTGGTTTTGGACAGAAGAAATCATGCCGAAACCTAATCTGTTTTTTTTTTGTTTTTTTTACTCTTTTCCTCGAATTGCAAAAACAATACAGCAGCCATTGAGTGTTGTTAGGGAGTCACACAGCTGCACTTCCCAGAGCTGATAACACACTATTTTGATTTCACGTATATAAATCCAACTTTGAGGCAGGAACTTATATTTTCTGTATTTTTTTTTCATGCATCAGCCACTTCCTCCCTGGGGCCTCTAAACCTCTTTTAAAATCCCATTCTCTGTAAATTAAATTGAGTTTTGATAATGAAAACAATTGTTTGTTGGGGAGTTAATAGAATTCATAGAAGAACATAAGGCTGTATGGTATTTCAGTGCTGTTCTCTGGAAATTTGATTTACTCCCACGGCCTCAAGTGTTTTCCAGCTGATGGGAGAGAGAGAAAGGGAGGGCGAGAGACAGAGAGAGAGAATGTCGTTGTCTATGACGGCAGTGTGTTTCCTCATACATACACATTTTGTAGAGAGTCTGAAATGAAAAAAGTTAAGTAAATAAATTGCATTGCTTTGCAGCGCTCCATTCCAAAAACCAACATGTCACAGCTCATTCGGGAGAATACTCTGACTGGTCCTGAGTGACCTTAGAGCAACAAAACCTCACAAACCACTATTCAGGCCACATGAGTACACTCTCCCACCTAAACATTGTTTATCTCTTTAAAGCCCAACAGTTGTATACAGCCAGCAGAGGCTTGACAGCTTAATTTCATGTTGCCTTACGAGACCGCCTCCGTGGATTATGGACCAGAGTGACACACTAAACCTTGCGCTAGTTTGTTTGGGGACTGCCCTTTCCTTTACCACTCTATGCTTTCCATGACTATTGGGTCCATCACGCCTTGTCGTACACCACCCTCACCACCGTACATCCTGGCTCGGGGAAATGGCCTGGCTGCTTTGCATGCTGGGTTGCCCTGACCAACCGACTGAGCAGGTGGTAATTTGCACAAGGTAAGAGAAGCATGAAAGAGCTGAGCTCATCTAAAGTTTAATGAGAGAAATGGTGAGCGCTGGGTACAACACAGAGAGATACTTTGATCAAACAAATACAAGCCTTTGAACACGACAGGACGGGGATCACAGTGGCATGATAATAAGCATGATTGTGTTTATAATAACTAGGTCTGTTTCTCCATCTTTGTGGTTAGTGGTTTTATGGGCGGTCCAACCACTTGGCATGGCGGAGTAGGGTGTTGCACGCAACTTGACTGGCCCAGGGCACCACCCAGAGGTCAACAGGAAGTACATCAGCAGGAAATGGAAAGACTTCTTTTGTTACCAGCTGTCACTAGCATAAACCTATGTTCAGTCAATGAGGGAATTCTTCAAAACATTGGCCTGTCATCACATGTCAAGACATGCTGAGTACCAAGAGCGTTGGGATGTTCAAAAGGGAGGATGCTTTACTCTTTACTTATGCTTATCCATTATAGATTTGTTTTTCATGCCGTCACACACCATCACTGGAGCCCATTGTGGAGGTTTGCACAATCAGCGATAGCTTTGTTTGTAATCATTCACTTAATCTGTTTTTATACAAATATACGCAAAGCACTTTAAAATGTGTGAGCAGGTAGATGTCCATTTGAGGGAAATATGTATTTCACTTAGCTTGGTTTTAAAACAAAGAGCCATGTAAACATGTAAAGCCATTCAAATTGGTATAGACCACAGGGGTCAATGGATTTCCTAACATATTGTTTAATATAATATATTATATAATATTTAATATAATCACATTTCTAATATTTCTATCCAGCTAACAGGCAACCATTGTGACTTGACTGCTTACTTATGCAGGTGCTTCTCCATCATTGGGTAGAGGTGAGAACAAACTAGCATTTTAGCATCATCTCTCCACTACAATGCAAGAAACTGGTCTACAGTTGTCTGTCACATCACACTCCCAGTGTCAGCTCAAGTTGATATAGTTGCGGGAGGGGGGAGGTGTTTCTTGCTAAGCTCAACCCCTTCTGGCATTCCACTGAAGATTTATGAGGGCTCCATGATGGCTGGTGTGCACCTGAGTATGCGTGAACGCAACACAAAGAGGAGAAAGACTCTGACTCTGTTTATGCTAAATACAACCACGGGATACTGACTGGACATGAGTGCAACCAAAAGGACATTTAAACAAGTACACATGTTTAGGCAGATCAGCCAAGTCACCCATTTACTTATCATTCCAAGTGACAAAAGAAGAGACACTAACACTTTGTCGTGTAATTGAAGCCACCATGTTTGCATGCCCTTGAGAGTAAAAGAGTCACATAATGTCAAAAGCTAAGAAAAAAAGAGCTCGTCTTGTGTTTCCTCTTAAGCTATTCATGTAATTTGTTTTGGTGTTGGTAATAATGTCACCAGGGATGCCAAAAACATTTCGTGCTCACATAATGGTAGCTATAACTACAAATGATGCCGCCTGACGATGAAATCAAATATTTACTTCAAATGTGTGTTAAACAGCTCGGTAGTTTGACAGGGTCTCACACTCTCTGGGTTCTGTTGGAAAATCTAAGAGAAAACTACTGAGTGTCCCATAACACGTCATCCAATGAGGAGCCAGAATGCCACAAAGAATCAGTCCTCTCAGCGCTCCACTCTTTGACAGGTGAATAAATGACCGCCCCACCGAATGCGTTCATGGGGTGATGCAGGGAGGAGGGAGGGAATGCCGACGGCGGCGGCAGACAGGAAGCCAAAAGATGACATCACTGACAGCAGCTTTAAAGAATTGTTTTCAGTGATTAGTGACTACTTTGATGCACAGAGGGGGACAGCTCTAAAAAAAAAAAGTTCAGGGGATGAGAATGTAGTTCCACACTTTTATTTATATTGTGGTTACACGCCCACTTGATTGCAAAAATCCAATCCTAAATCAAACTCTGACTCTAAATCAAACCCATGATCCTATTTTTGAAATAAACCTGAACCCTGAGCAGGTCAAGGGGCAAAGTTAAACCTACTTTGACAGAATGTTTTCACTCTGAAAGTCTGATTTCTAGATCACATCTGGCTCCTACATCACATCCATAACACCTACATAGATGCATGTCTCACAGAACACACACACACACACACACACACACACACACACACACACAGTGCAGTTCACTGATCTTTCCCAGTGGTTTGTCTGAACTTGTTTCTGTTGCACAGAAGCTCAATGAGGGATGAGAGGTTTCCATCTCTGTGAACCGGAAAGCAGGGTGGGTGGGGGTTCGGGGCACAGGGCCCACATCTGAAACTCAGGCCCCAACCGCCCTCTTCCCACAATGCCCTCTGATACTCCCCACAGTCAGCGCAGAGGGTTTAACCCAAAGCCCTTATGTAAAACTCTTTAAGAACCCACTGTCTCTCCTCAAACCAACGCTCCATCGCGATTACCTCTGCCAACACAAGCTAGTGTTTCTTCAAACGGCAGCGGATGGTCTGTCATTATCCTGTGAGGCAGATGATCCAGAATATCTCTTCCTCACACATACTTACACTCACAAAGAATGCTCTGTCTCAGGGGTTAAAGGGCGCTGATGGAACCAATCATAAACTGCACTGTATGGAGCGATGACATGGCGCATCAAGTAAAGACAGATACAGTGACGGGGGAGGACGGAGCAAGACGAGAATGAGATTGATGTGCGACCTCATGGTTTGACACTTGACGTGGCCCCTTTAAAATCTGGAGCAGGAATGTTGGGAGTTTGTAGAAAGTGCAGATACTTAACTGAACTTAACTCATACACACACACACACACACACACAAGTCATTTGTTAAGGGATGGAAAATGAATAATGAAGTGCAAATGTCATGTTTGGGGGGTTGAGTTTGCTGCGTTCCTTAGTTTATATCATACGAAGGGCAGAAAATATCCAAATGTGATTTTTCCTGCAATTTGTTTTGAGCTTTATTTCAATTGTCACTGAATAACAAACAATAGGACGCATTATGAGACGCAATCAAAATATGATCTACTCTGTTCTTATGCCAACTCAGAGAAATGAATTCCCTCCCATGTGTATTTTTTTTTAAATACAAATCATCACCACAAATCATCACAAAGCTCTGACTCATAGACCATAAATAAAAATTGTCTTCCTGTTTGCTGGTGGAAGCCAACGCAGAAGTAAAAATACTGTGTCGAGCCACCAGGGGTCGTTTCCACTGGTTACAAAAAGAACACTGGGAGTTCAGTTTCTAATGGCAGATGTCCTGACCAGTTGCCACTTGCTGTGAGTGTGTCATATAGATTTGGTACTAATAAAATAATTATTATGTCAATAAGAAAATAATAGGACCTTTCTGTAAACAATCTCTGTCACTGAAATGGGTGAACGGTAAATGCAGTGACAGAAAAAAAAGACCCTGGGTCAAATCATAACATACTGTATAGACTAAATTGCAGCTTCGGCAATTTGCTAATTATATTAAAATATCTTTAAGGGTTGGACCGTTGCCGGTTCTTGCACTTGGAGATGTTACCTCAGGTCATAGCAAGCTGTCACAGCCATTTTACACTACTTTTAAGTAGAGGTCCCGAATGTGTGCAGAATAGTTTTAAAAATCTATTACAACAGACAGTTCTATCTGCTGATGCAAATCATATGTTACTATCAAAAGCTCCAGAGGGAAATGGACCTCATGTTCAAAGATAACTTTGAACTTGAAAACCAATAGCTAAAGAAAAATAATGGTTAACTGCAGCCTTGCACACATGTAGGTAGACTCAGAAGAAGAGCAGGTGAGCAAATGTGAGCAAAAACACAGCTGAAAATAACACAAGACTTACACCATAGCGCTTATTGACAGTTGGCAGGAGCAAAATCTACATTTCAAACACGTGTGTGTGTGAGTGTGTGAGCTACTGTTCACTGTACAGTGTTTTCAACCACAGTCCAGCCACCTCTCCTCGTCTGCTGCGCAGCAAAGCAGGCCCAGTTCTGTCTGTGGCTGAACGCACGGGATCTAACAGAGTCCAGGCCAACATCGTGCCCTGCTGGACAGTGATCAGACAGGGAACAGGAAAAACACAGAGTTGCCAGATGAAACCGAGGGTTGCCAGTTTACGCAGCAGCTTATAAGCATGTCAGGCCACAAAGAGAAATCAAAACACATGCTGTCATTCTTCCACCCATCACTCACTGTGGTGCCTGCACTGCTTCAAGAGAGGAATAAAAGCACCAGGGTTGGACACGATTAAAGAGATCAAATATCTCCAATCCAGTCTGGAAGCAATCAAGCGACCTCACCTGTGGTAACTTGGTTTGATAAGATACCTTATATTATAGACGTTTCTCAGTATGGCCTCACAAGTTATTTCATGCAGCTATATCTAGTTATACATGACCTTGTCAAAGAGTGCAATTGAAAGGAAAGCCCATGAGGCAACTCTTGTCTACTCTGATCCGTCCAAAAACTTGGTCGGGCGCAACCTGATGTCAACCTGATGCTCAGTTCATGCAGACATATTTCTGACAGCTCTGAATTCTGTAATCACATAATGAGCACACATTCCAAGTTGCCAGAATGTTACAGCCTGCCCTTTTCAAGCCTCAGCTCGACGCAACCAAATCTAACTGCTTCCCTTTAAAGGTGAAATAAAGTCCAGTTGTGCACAGGTTGTGCCTGTTCCATGTTGCTCTCGTTGCGGATCTTGCCCTCATTCATGACTACAACACGTTGGATCAGACTGGTTATGGCACTGCGATGTAAACCTTCAAATCCACAGCAGTACTCTCCGACTAAGTCTTCTCCCAGGGTGCATAACTGTAAAATTTTTACACTTCTACATTTGTTTGATTGATTTCTACAGGATAGAAAAGGCAAACCTGTTTAAAATTTCACAAGTATATTGTAAAGATTAAAGATTCACACACAAAAATATCATATCAATAGTTCAACGTTCTAAGAAATAAGCTTATCTGGTTTTAGGCACTGAGATTGACAAGGTCATATAGACTGGAAACAATGTGACTTAACCTTACTCATAAACATATGACATAACATGTAAGTTTCTTCAAGCAAGTTTGTTTGTGTGTGATGTGTTAGCAAGGCTGTTGCAAATGGATATACTAAAGTCAGCCTGGGGCCCCAACATGAAAAAGCCCCCCCCAAAAACAACTGATTATATCAGTCAACAGCAATGACAGTTTAGTCAGAAACCACCGAACAAGTCTATTCCATGTACCTCTAACTTGCTGCCAACAGCTTTGTAATTTCAGAACACTTGTGCTTCATGGAGTCATATAAGAAAGCAAAGGGAAAATGAAGGGGAACAAAAATCAGTGCATTAAGGGATGGGGTCCCTTGAAACACCCCTGGTTGTTACATTAAGGTTTACCTTCGTGACCTTTTCTAGCCTTTTATACTGACCTAAGCTGTCTGTCTGTTGGCTAAAAAACAAACATGAGTGTTATCAATCTTCTCGTCTGACTCCTACAACAAATAGGCTAATAATCATATTTCCCGATATGTTGAACTAATCCTTTAATTCTCTCCATCCTCCAGGTGGAGAATCATTAAGACAGATTATAGGTTAATCCTGCATGTACAAACACAGCAACAGCTACTGAAATTTAAGAGAATCCTAACTCTGGCATCCTCATCAACCCTCTACTTCAAAAACATTATGGATCATGTTCATTAAAAAATAAACCCAACATTAATGCAGACGCACTGTGGTTTCTTTTTTTCTTGCCTGACCCACATCTTCAACTCACTCAGTATCACTTGTACCGGAAAGATGAAGAAAAAACACAATTCCCAGCTAATTAACAACCACAAGTGCGTTCACAAGGCCAAAACTATCCGCCACGTTATTACCGGCTTACAGAGCAACTCAGTTACGGCTCATCCTGACAGCTCTGACAGCATTCAGCTTCCTCTTGTATGTACAGTTTTATGAAGGGCACGAGCACCTGCCAAGTGAACAAAAGCAGGCCACAGTAGATCACAACAGCACGTGGGAGTCTGGACAGGTTCTTTCATAAAGTCTCTGAGTGCAGGTAGAAGACGAATCACGTACATCATCTATACTTTACTGATGCTCTATACAGGCAGTATGACGTGCATGTTATGGAAGAGATCATGAGTGGCATGAGGGCACTTATCTGCTTCGCATCACGTCATGTTTCACCCTTACCTCCATCTTTTTTACCGTTCAAGCATGTGTGTATAAATGTCTGTGTGTCTGTGTGTGTGTGTGTGTATGCGCGCGTATATTACCGAACACGATTATCCTCCAATGTAAAATAAAGTGCTTCAGTCTACCATGACAGTGAAAGCACTCCATTATAATTGATTTTGACGCTCTGTCACAAACGCAACTGTGGCTGGCTCTCTGCAGAACATTAATAAACTGCTGCATGACCCAGCTGTGGCAGTTAAAGGGGAAATTTTACACCATTTAATTATTCACATTTGCAAACTTTCTAATTACATCACAGTATGAGTGTATACATAGTATTGATACCAAATTTTACAGCACATTTATACCATACATACATGTATGATAGATAGATAGATAGATAGATAGATAGATAGATAGATAGATAGATAGATAGATAGATAGAGTTTAATAAAGATTGATTTAATTTGAATGGGAACAGCAATGCTTCATCAAATGCAGATCCTTGTAAAGTCAAGTATTTCAGTGCTGGCCAGGAGTTGTTTTGAATCGCTACTTGTTTACATGTGTCTACTTTCCCTCAGCGTGTCACATCCACTTCCCCTGAGGTTTCCACATTTCCCAGCATGGACGTGGACAACAAGCCACACCAACCATCAACTTCATCTCCTCTGACAGATTTGTCCTGTTGGACATGAGCATAAAAAAAGAAAAAGAAAAGTGTGGCCATATACCCTTCCCTTGCTCCCCGATTGTGAGTGTGACATTTTAAATCAGCACACACTCGGCGCAGTATTTGTGACCACTTCTCTGCAGCCCCAGACAGTTTGCATGTAAATTGTGGTGATAAAGAAAAACATTACAAAAGTTAAAGCAACAACTCTGAGGGGTGGACTTTTCCTTTTGGTTTTCCATTCACTTTTACCCCTTTAATTGCGCAGACTTGACATGTCAGTGTGGCTAAAACAGAGCAAAGAAGAGTTTGAATGGTTCATTCCTCGCAGACGCATAAAATGATTGTTTTACTATACAGTAAATGTGCCACAGCTGACTTGAACTAAACTTGGTCCCTTTTTTTCTTCCCCCCTGTGTTATGAGGGGGAATACCATTGCTTTAAATACTTTGTTAATACATAGGTACACATGGGAGTACTTACGCACTAGCCCAGATGGTGGACCCTCTAATTTGAAATCCAAGGCTATAATTAAGAGACAAAAAATTAAAAAGGAAAGCACGAGGATTTGCTGCTTCGACATGAAACGCGGCGCAAATTACAGCAAGTAGAAGCTTGGTTTGTGTGGTCATCATTATTAGATATTCACATTAAAAGAAATATTCTCCAGCTTTGAAACGGGATCCGCCTGGAGCTTTTGTCACAGTTCTCACACATAGACGCAGGCGCATCCGTGCGTGTATAGATCTGAACTTAAAGCGTAATTAAATGGATGAGTTCAAGTGTATTTGATCTCTGCGTGTGGATCAATTCAAGCGCAAATGACCCACAGTGGACATAAAACACCTCACACGCATGTTCGACTATAACTGTTAAAAATAAAAATCGGTCAAGTGAGTTTCAGTGTGATTCATAAACTAAATGCTTCCGATGCGGAGGACAAATACAAACCAGGACTGGCAGCGCGGCGGGCGCAAGAGTCTAGTGCGTAAAAGCTGCTCCTTCCCCATTGAATGTAACTTTTAAGCGCAGTCTAACAAGAGTTCACGGTGACTTTAGAACCTTCTCCACATTCACACGAGCCCCAATTGTTCACTTGACTCCCACGGGTGATTTTTGAGCACGACTTGGATCGGATGTGTTTACCCAGAAGGCGTGTATAGGTAACAGAAATATCTGATCAGACCAGTCTCTCGGCTCACACCACACTGTTGTCTTTGACGTAAAAGACAATACAACAGCTCGCCCTTCTGCTCTGGCTCCAAATCTAAAGGAAGCATACAGTTCGGAGAGAGTTGAACCAACTATGAATGGAGTTAAACTGCGACTCTACTCCATGACATGCTAGATACAAGACAGCGTCGTCTCTGCAGAGATACACAACAAAGAGTGTGTGTGTGTGTGTGTGTGTGTGTGTGTGTGTGTGTAATAATACACTTTCTACTGCGTTAAAAGCTCCATTCACTTTGGAGACGCCACCGACGACGCGCGTACTGAATGTGACATCCTCGGAGAAAACGAGGCGATGCAAAAACAAAAAAGTTTTGCTTACCGGTGTCGAAATGATTAAGTGCTGCAGAAGAAATAAAGCCAGCGAGAAGAAGGGCAGAAGTGACTGTCCAGGAATCCATGGTGCGATTTAGGATCTCAGGTGAAGCGCAGTTTGACGGACGGATGCGCGCAGGCCGGCGGGGTGGAGTGGACTGACTGACTCTCTGTGTGAGTGTCCGGGTCTATGTGCAGCGCTCACTCTTTGGTCCGCGTTATAAAAAGTCCCTGAACTTCAAAACGGGTCTTTCAGCTACTACTACGCTGACACTACAAAGACGGGACCAGATAGTAGAAAGCAGGGATCCTGTTTCCAACCCATGTGACAGGAAATAGGGGCAATAGATTCAACCTGCAGCGCCGGGGAAGCAGCAGAAAGAACAGAGGGAGGGAGGGAGAGAGAGAGAGAGAGAGGCTGTGGTGAGGTTGGAGGGTGGACTCTGTGCTGCATTGAACAGCAGATTAGAAAACAACATTTCTTTTCTATTACCATACTGTTGTTTTTTGTTTTTTTTTAAATGCACTCACAGGAATAACTTGATTAAAACAACTGTAGGAATAAAAATAACATAATAAAAACTCCAGAGGATAAAAACGACCGTTAATCAACATCACTCACTGTATTTATTAGGTCTTATAAAATAGGCATATGAGATTAGAGCAGTGGCGTGCGCAGACATTTGGAAGAGCAGGGGCGAAACATTAAAAGGGCACCTTACTGCACACCAATCATTCCCCACATTCTCACACACCTGTGTATACGTATAAAGGGACATCCTTTACAGCACAGCGTCACCTTCTATCACCAAGATGGGCTTTTTCTATGAGGCAATGAATATCATTTCCTCTACGGACAGGACACCCTTTGGGACACTGTCATGTAGGGACAGAAGGGACATTCATAACAGCGCCGTTTTTTGATTGGAAGGACACACATAGGAAATGTAGTTGCAAGGGTGTCTTGAAGGGCACTGCATCACTTTGCTCCACTAGAAAGGAACTCTTTGAGAAACAATCACTTTTTAAAAGTGACACGAACTGTCCAGGGTGTTTCCCCGCCTATCTCACTATGTCAGCTGAGATGTGGAGGATAAAGTGGTAGAAGATGGATGGATGGATGGACATTTTGCTTTAGAGGCCACAATGGCAGCCAGAAGGTACTTTAGCGTACCCCCCGTCCCCCGCACACCACTGGATTAGAGCTACCTTTAAGTAGCATGCTGTGGATCATCAGGGGCCCATAATAAGAGGTTTTTACATTAGAGGTCTAAATCTAATTTGGGGTCCATGACATTTTGGAGAGCCCTGGGTTACAGTAGTAGCCATATAGTGTCATAAAAGGAAGGGAAGTGCAGGGGGAGGATCAGGGTCCTGGGCGAGCAGTGGTTAACATTTTATTACAATAATACAAAAAAAGAGTTATCAAGCTATAGTTTGGATTCATCCAAAGTTTATGATTAGACTTTTTGTATCCACACAAATTGTGGATTTATTTTCCGAACTGGTTTACGTCAACAAAGGAGCAAATCTGCTCATTCGTTTCAGGCTAGTAATACTCTTGCAGAAACGTTAAACAGATTTGAATATAAATTAGGATTTGAAATGAACACCCACCTCGTCTCCTTCGATCAATGGAGACAGGTGCAAGCTCTCTGTCTGTGCTTCTCACCTCGTTCCAGTTCAAAGGGCCAATCTCATCCTCAGTGTGAAACAGCTCCCTCTTGTGTTTCACTGAGCAGCTCAGTGAAGAAGCGTCCAAGCCGTGAAGCAGCCAGTTGAGCCTAAAAATAGAGAATCCACGATGATCTCACCACTCTCAAAGAGGAAAGGCCCAACATTTATTTTGCCAAAACCGACTGGGTTGAGATGGGGTGCACTGGGAAAGTAATCAAAAGTCATCGAGCATGACGTGTGTCCTTTGACAAATGTAACTGTGGCCTTGAAAAACTGGCTGGTAAAAGCTTCACTCACAGTGTACAGTACTACAGAGGAAAATCTGAGATTGTTTGACAGGGAGGGGAATCATGACAGTTTATCAGTACTGACAGTTTCATATGTGACTGTGATGCCTGACAGCTGCAGTATACTTTTGCTATGAAGTCATCATTTCATATTACGTCCAATCCAAATGAGTGTGCCGATGAAGACGTTTAAAAAAATATACATTTTTAAATAGATTTATATGATTGTTTTTAACTGCACTCATTTGCTTCTTACACATTCATGTTATGCATCTTTTTGCTATCACAACACTGCTTAATACTAAAAATGAGCCGTACCTTTTCTTTTGATACTAAAAATACTGAAAATCTGCAACCACAACGATTATTTTCTCAAATAAGATTCCAGAGCCAATACAGATGATCAAATATTTATCTATTAAAAACGACAATAAATAAATGAATGAAATAAAAAATCGAAATAGGGAATTTGTTCCACTTTCGCTTAAAATTGTTCGACTTGTTCATGATTAACCTGAAATGACATCTCTCATTAAATGTGAGAAGTTTTATCATTTACTCATTTAGCATGGTCCGATCTTTGTCTTCTTTGTCTCTCTCGTTGTGTGCGTGTGTGTACTTGTATTTGTCCCCTCTTCAGGACCTTATCTGTCATAATATTACTACTCCAGTACTTTCTGTATGTGTGTTATGGTTAAGGTATAAGGCATAATGCTTTTTTTTCTTAGGCTGTCCAAATGAATTGAAGTTAATGGTAGCCGTGCAAACCATGTGTGTGTGTGTGTGTGTGTGTGTGTGAGAGATCACATGTTGAGCTTGTCTGTACATGCTGCCTGGCCACATTCCTTGTGGTCGACAAGAATTGTCTTCTTTTCTTTCTCTGCAGATAAAAAAAAAAAAAAAAATTGCCACTACACATACACGACATTCACATTTTGAACTATGGACATTCTTTCCATTTGGACTGTTCACATTATCTTTTGTCCATTTTGTCATATTTAAAGTTCCTCACCGGTGACTACGGTGAGAAGTGATACCCTAACAGTGTCACTGTGTGTTCTGCATGTTTAGTTTTCTTTGACAACACTAACCTTCCAGCAAATGGGAAGTTATGCATGGCTGAATTAGATGTATAAGCCCAGATACTTTGAATTCAAAAATTCAGGAGACCAGACTGTGTCATGTCCTTGTTCTCTCTCTTCAGTAAACATGAGAGCGTGGACCTGAATCTTAATGCCACATTTCTTCCATTTGTGGTCAGAACGAAGCTTTGTTCTGGACATGCACGCGTGATCGTTGTATTGTGATTTGAGACTCTCAAATCAAACATAGAAAATACATGTTTCCCTTATGTTTTACTTTACTTTACTTTACTTTACTTACAGCCATTCACTGACATTTTTGCCACTACTTCTGTATAGTGAGTGGAATGAAACAGCTAGTTTCATCCATCCGTCGTCTACTGCTATATTATTCCCAATGAGGGTCGTGGGTCACTGGAGCCAATCCCAGCTGGCACAGGTCACAGCTAGTTTAATCTCCAGTCAATTATTTGAGAAATTTTTCAACCCGCCATTTCTTTGTATAATACAACAGTCTACTGCATATGTTAAGATTTGTGCCTGTTGGCTGGATATTATGAGAAATGTGAATATGTCACCTTGAATATATCTGTCTGACAAATCTATTACTAGAAAATACGTGGCAGAACAAAAATTGGCTCCTTGGAGAATCCTGGGTATTATTTATGTAAGGACTGTTGAAAACAAATCAGCATTGTTTTTTTGGATTTGTTGCTGTAGCCATGCTTAGAGGGCAGCTGGTGTATCAAGGTTGGAAATGTCTGAACCTGAGCACAACCTGAGGAAAGCAAATCTTTAAAATGATCACGTACCTCATTTCTGAGGCTAAATCTATAGGATTAGGGAAATCTGTCTTCTCGGTTCCTTTCTGGTTTTAGCAACAAGATGATAAGAGGATGGTGACTGTGTATCCTTCTCTGACATCATCCCCTGAGTCAGCATTTGTGGTCAGAACAAATTTCCCTCAGCACCAAAAATAACCTTTCATTACATTCATTAAAAACAAAAGACACCAGAATACACACTAATGCACAACTCCTACCATTCGCCCCAGGAGGGAAACAGAGTGAGTCAATATGATTATTCAGCCATAACATCTGGTCGTTGTCTGACGTCTCTGCAACCCAACCAACAACCTTGGCACCAGTGTCTATATGATCCATATCATTAGCGGTCGCATACGCAACATGACGCACAATGCAGCGTCGCCCTCTGACCCCAGCAAAGCTCTTTCCACTTGATGAATTCACTGCCTCAAGGCCGAACTGCACCAGTACTCCCCTCCCACTCCTCGACGCACACCTGCGCAGGCCCCTGAGCGTAGCCATGTTCAAAGCCGAGATTAAAGCGAGCGTTCACATCCAGCCACCTGCACATAACCAGCAGCCGCTGTAGAACCGCAACCCCTACTGCTCCGCCTCTCTCCACTGACACACACACACAGCCGTCAGCCGTCTAAATTGGCCTAGTGGGTCTTTAATTAGGCTGTGGGTGGATGACACCCTCTGGAATGTTTATTGTAACACGGGTCTATTACAAAAAAAAGACACATAAAAGGGAGGAAACACTAAAAAACACTGAAGGATTTGGGGTGAATGAAACATTTTTATGTGCACTCAAACATGTGTGTGTATAAACAGTGTATACACATATATGCTGTTACATATATGTGTGTGTATATATATATATACAGTATATATATATATATATATGTATATATACAGAAACTCAAGCAGTAAGACAATTAAGAAAATAAGTAAGTCACTCACAGATTATCTACAGGAAAAATATCAATACTAAATGTGTCAGAAAATTACTGTTTACCTGTGTCTTCTCTTCCAGTTGAACCTGGGTGATTTTAGCTTAACCTCCCTAAAATCATTAAATGATGAAGATAAGACACAAACTGTCCCAAATTCAAATTCTTTATAAAAGCACAGATGAATGGAGAAATATTATAATAATGTAACCTAGAAACATCTCTTAAGATGACAACCTGATTGCTTTGTTCAACAAGTTTGATGGGCGGGGGAAGAGTGAGAGTAGGTGGCACAAAATGAGAGCATGAACCCAGCAGCTGTCTTTCAGCCACAGTCGTCGACCAGCCATTCATGTTTCTTGTCTCTTGTTCATCTGCCTCAAAAGGCAAAAATACTGACAACCTCAAACATTTAAAAACCAAACCAGACATGAGGCAACCTCAGTCCTTGTAAACCGGAGCCTGATCCCTGCATAACAGATCATTCCATTTTTGGAAAAACCTATAAAAATAAATTTGCAAAACTGTGGCGGCAGTACGGCTGAAAAATGAATGATTAAAAAACAAAAAAAAAGTACTTGGGGATGTATTTCACTATATTACTTGAGGCTAATATTGAAAAAGAAAATCTGTTGTTTTATTGTATCCCATACTGATATTTAAAGATCGTGGCTTACAGCACGACAATTATTATATTTCAGCATCAGAGAAAAAGCAATGCAATGTCTTCACTAAGTTTGCACAGCAACGCAGAACTGCCCCATGGGAGAAAAAAATACAAGACAAGATAGTGCTCTATTTGATTGGTTTTAACCTTAACGTCGGCTTTATCAAATGATTGTTGGAGGATGTTTACATTCGGGGGGGGGAGACTTTGTCGCTTCTCAGTTTGGCAGTTCATTCCTCTTGCAGCTGGAACGCATACTGAGTGGTTCGTCCCACACACTGGTGTGAGCGAGAAAATGACAAGTGACTAGGGTGATCAGTTTCATTTTATGCACTTCGCAGAAAGAGGGGGGAGTAAAACATCCAGTGAGTTTTTAACCGTGTCCTTCAGAACAGCATGTGAACCTGAGAACATTAAAGGCCCATTTCTACTAAAAGACGGCGATCCATACTTTGCATTCATTTGGTCCGTCCTTATGCGCCAAGCAGAGGAGCTTACGATGACGGTTGAAACCCGAAATTTATCCCTGCAGCCAGAAAACCAGGCGATCGGCTTCAGTCACTTGTGCGCTGTGGTTTAATTCGAGGGTTATCCGGTGAAGCAAGCTGCCAAAAGTTGTGGCAGACGTATGGAAATATTGAAAATGCCACTCATCATCAATCTCTCTCATCGGCAACACCAATGAGTAATTCATTCATCTTCTACCACTTTATCCTCCACATGAGGAACGCTGGTGTCAATCCCAGCTGACATAGGGTGAAAGGCGGGGTACACCCTGGACAGGTCACTAGTCCATCACAGGGCCATATAGAGATAATACACACTCACACCTACAGTCAATTTAGAGCGTACAATTTGCCTAATCCCAAATCTGCATGTTTTTGGACTGTGGGAGGAAAATGGAGAACCCACGCACACACGGGGTAAACTCCAAGCAGAAAGGCCCTTGTTCTGACCGGGTGGCAAACCCGGGTCTTCTTGCTTCAAAGGCAAGAGCGCTAACCACTACACCAACCGCGTGGCCCACTGACGCAGATTCACTGGTATATTATATTCCACTACCACAAAATCTGCTTGCATTTCAGTCTTTTTCAGATCAAGCAAAAATTAAAAAAACAAAAACTTTTAATAGTTACTTCCCCCTAGAGGAAGTATTGTGTAATTGTCCATACCAATGCGAAACACGCACGATGGTATGTAGGGTAGTGACGAGATAGCACCTGGGACGGACGAACATGGAGTGTTAATGGTCCTTAAGGGCCTCTAAACATTGTGTAACTAACAATCAAACAATAAAACCAACATAAATGTAAAAAAGGATCTTGTTATAATGAGAAAAATGCATCGTTATAAAAACAACTTCATTATAAGAGGAAAAACAACTTCATTATAAGAAGAAAAAGTTAAAAATATTTTTTCAGATAAATTTCATCCCCTGTGGCAGTTCTATGCTTCAGTGAGTTTGTTGTTAGCAATATTACGGGAAAAACTACTTCACCGGATTTCACAAATATGTGGAGGGAGGGGCCATGGGTCAATCAAAGTCAATTCAAAGGCTGCTTTCTCCTCCCGGGGATTTAACAATGTGGTAATAAGGAGATCTGACACTGCAGCTTATTTGTCCCACTTGGACAGCATTGCAAACATCCTTCGGTGAGTGTGCTTATTGTTTCATTCATTCAAGGATGGAGAAAGTAGAGGAACCACAATCTAAGTGTAAACTGCTAATGAGAAACGCGCTGCGAGGATGCACTCACTGTTCACGCACGACTTGAACAGAAAGAAGATGAAAAGCGCCTTGACGTCATATTTGAGGAGACAAACACTCTGTGGCCGAGGAACAACAGAAACACAGTTCTTCAGCATCAAATACACACATATAGTGACGGCCACAGAGCGTAGGAACAAACGTATCGTTCCAGGTTGATGGCGCTAACTGTAAACAAAGCGGTTCCGCTGCTCAGTCGCTGCTAACACCATCTTGTGCTGATGTTTGGCAGCTGTCTCACTCCACCTCAGTCTCAAACATGAACCGAAACGAGGGGAAACTGTGTCCTCCATGCCCTCTTCCAACAAACACTCAGTGCAATAAGCATGACAAATTCTTGCCTGCAAATCCATGTGAAACTAAGGGAAAGGAAAGTTGAAAGAGTTCAGTTTACGTGCAGAGAACTGCGCCGTACGACTGCAGGCCGCTACAGTAGAGATGACTGCACGTTTTATTATTTGTTTTTACAAATAAAAACTAATACATAATTGCATATTATTTACGAATGACATCATTGAACATGCTATTTTTCACCTGGACAAAAACCTGTGTGCAAACATGTCTCTGTTGTTTTATGTGGGGGTCACATGCTGGAAAATATACCATATTTACCATTTCTGTCAAACTGTAATAGTATACCTGACGAACAGGACGCACCTTTTCATTTAGTTATACTCAATGAACTACTAAGTAAGTTTTAACAGCTGCGAAGTCAATCTGAATGTCTGTTCAATAACTAAGAATAACAAGAATCGTAGCTGATGTTACTGCAGTTGCTGCGTCTTCTCAATTAGTGCGGGACTGAGCAGGGACGAGGACATGAATAATGATGAGATCTTTGACCTCGTGTGTTCAGACACTGAGAAAAAGAGGGCAGACGAGTAATTGCAGTGGCGAGAATTCATAATAATTATAGGAACCTCTGTTGGCCCCTGTGATATGAATTACACATCCACAGACACAAACGCACACACACACAGGTTTGTGCAGCTATTCTTCTTAGGACACTGTGTTGATTTCTATTCATTTCAACAGCCTAAACAAAGCATTGTCTCTAATCGTATGCATCGCCACTTAATGCCTAACCCTAACCTTAACCTAACCACAATTAAAGCCCTAAACTTCACCAGTTCCTCCATAATCAGGTTCTGTCTCATTAGGACCTGAACACACACAAAAGCAAAGAAACCTGGAGATTGTGCATAATCCAGGTGCATAACTGCATTTTAAACTAAACCCATGAGTAACTTCGAATTTGACATCTTATGCATCCATATTAATCACAATCTTAATAAGATATAAACATGGCATTTAAATAACCCACCTTCACAGGATTAAATGATAGTGAAGAAGCATCGCATGTTTCCGTGGGTGTATTTAGATGTTTTAAAACAGGGGTGTCAAACTCAAATGACCTGGGGGCCAATGAGCATCTAGTCTGGTCAAGCGGAGGCCGACAAGAGGAAAAAAAAGTGAAAAAAACAACTATTTAGTAGCCGGTGGGCAATATAAGATATTCATTATGATATTAGACACGATTGCAAAGTAAAAGTGTTTGTTTTGACATAAAATGATTCACAATAAATACATTATTAAATAGAAAATTTAGCAACTGTGATTAAAACAGCTTAAATAAATGAATAAATGAGTGTAATACATTTAATAAAGCAATGATTACAACTGAATGAATCTTGCTGGCAAATACATTTAGTCTTATATTCTGTCTCTATTCCTTCACCTCGCACAGTGGTGGGCCGGTCGCATGTAATCGATTGGAGGGCCACATGTTTGACACCCCTGTTTTAAAATAAGGCACTAAAGGCAGTAAGAGATATCTCGGCTGGTTTTAAACTATATGTATGTGTGTAAGCAGGAACACACACACACACAAACTAATCCTCAGATGAAACTCCACGTACAGAGAGCGGAGATTTAGCCCCTGCTTTATCATATCTGCATCGTTTGAGTTCCACAGCAGATGATAAGACGGAGAAAATAGAGGAAAACACAAACCAAGTGTGTGTGTGTGTGGGGAATGTGCCTTTTGAAGTTGCCCTTCTTCTTGGAACCAGATTTGGCGTAACACAGCTAGTTAAGCAGATCATTAAGTGTAATGGTCGGGGAGGTTTGCAGAGCTTTATCGCTGATGGCAAGAACAAAGTCGCTGGTGATCAGACGGATTGTGAGCCTGGATCGGCTGGGAATTCCCATGTCGGCTGGAACATTTCACAGTGAAACATTTTGATCTGTGTAAACAGACAGGTGCTGTCATAAATCTACAGTCAAGGAATAACTGACTCAGGTTTACTTACTGAGACTTCAAAGTATATGGGGATGAAGTTGGCCTTTGACAGATTAGATCTAGCATTTGAAGGTTCTTCTTCATGGCTATATGCCATTACTGACAATGTCTGGCAGCAGCTCAATGTTTTGATTTATTTGTTCTTAAAACCTGTTCCTGAAAACCTGAAAAGTCAAGATATCATCAAGTCTAGTTTTTGTCAGTTCAGATTAAAGGCCACACAGTAATAAAACACATGCTGATAAAAGATATATTATCTTTAATTAAAACAGAAATGGATTATTTTTATATAGATCTGGTGAGCAGGGAAGCAGAGGGTCACAGGGAGAAGATGAGATTGTGTCAATAAGGCCTGATCTTCTCCAGAGAAAAAAAATATACTACACTAGGTTTATTCTGAAAAAAGTCACTCTTTTCACTAATCAGAGGGGAATGTTGTTTGAGAACTGGTGCCACTAAAATGATGTAAAAGGAGGACAATGGAAATGCTTCACCCCCTTGGCCAATAAAAGTTGAATTACTTTTTTTATTCCTGTGTCAGTACCCTCCACTGTTTTGGATTTGAATTGCTCTAAATTGGGGAGTCGCGTCCACCCAGTCCTCATGTTTATGAAAACAGAAGTTTCCTACAGGGAACCTATATTTGGTGCAAGATGTGTTGCTCCTCTCTCTCCTCTGGCAAAGTGCCCCTCCATGGAGGTTAGTCCCCCCACTTTCCACTGTGCTGACTGATTGATTTGCCCTTTAATGGCTTCCTGTGTTGGGTACGGTTGAGGGTGAACATCTGTAAGGGTGGATTGGGCGCGCTGAGTTTGTGTCGCTCTGCTACGCTCATCTGTGGTGTAGTAAAGTGAGGTATCTGCCTTTTCTGTGGCCTAGAAGAATGACGTGCTCCATTATAAAAAGAACTGACTCCAATGAAAAATGAGCTGTGGGTCCAATGGCGGCTGCCTGCTGAATGGATTACAGAGCCTCAAGGGATGAGGTTCAGCATCACATGTAGATGAATGAGTGTGTGTGTGTGGGGGGTGGTAATCTGGTCTGTCAGTGATAAAGTTATACTGAGTGTTAACATCAGGAAAGGTTTGTGTTTGCAGAGTCACTGCGATGAATCCTCACAGAAGCTGAGGCTCACAGTGAACTGCCCGGCCAACAAACTAGCTGAATCAAGATTGGGAATATGTATAATCTTTTGAATCACAGCACTGAAGCAAATCACAACAAACTGGAAAATGACAACATGTCGAAACCAATTTGGCAGAAGATAAATTCAGAAGGTCCAATGATGTAGAGATTAAATGCATCATTTTGAAGATACATATATAAAAAATGTGGAATTCAAGTGATAGTCATTTTCAGGTAAAGGTAATAGGTTTCAAATGAGTTAATACATTAATAAGTTTGAATGCGATCATATTCATATTGACATGAGCACATTTTCTTTTTTACTTTGCGAGTTGTAAGAACTAGGCGGCTGGGGGATTTTCCTGTGGTGCACGCACATTCACTCTCTCACACTAAGGATATGATCATGACTTTTTATATGTCATTAACCTTGTCTCTTTCTCTCCCTAGTTTGTGTCTTTCCTTCCTTCCCTCTCTCTTTCTCTGTATTCTCATCATGCAGGTTGCGGGATCAAGATCCAGTTTTCAAGGATACGCTTATCATCACCATTATTATTGTGCCATAATTAAAAAGTCGATATCATTAACTGTATAAACTTGTAACCTGATACAGTTGTTGTGTATCTGCTGCTGGTCTCCCTCTCTCTCTTCTGTCTCTACCTCATCTCCCTCTTGTCCTTTCTCTCCCCCCTTTCTGTCCCCCACCTCTCCACTGTCCCCCATTTTTCCTTTCACCCCAACCGGTCGAGGCAGATGGCCGCACATCTCTGAGCCAGGTTCTGTCAGAGATTTCTTCCTGTTAAGAGGGAGTTTTTTCTCTCCACTGATGCCTAGTGCTTGCTCATTGTGTGAACTGTTGGGGTTCTCTGCTCTCTTTGATGTCTATGCACAGTGAGATAATGTATGTTATGATTTGGCGCTATACAAATAAAATTGAATTGAATTGAATTGAATTTGAGGTTATATATAATATAAATATAACATGATTTTTTTTTGATTAAGGAATCTTTGACTTTGCTGAAATCTTTTACACAGGGTAAGGAGAGCATGTTGCCTTTGACAAGAGTCAAATACAAATCTCTGTGTTTGGGCAAATACCTTAATCCAGATATCAATCTTTATTTCAACCAACGCCTTAAATTTACGAGTTAAGATCAGAAGGCCCTGCACAACCATGAGGTATTAGGAGATGAGGGACCAGCGCACACCTGCAAAGCTGGAGTTGACATGAAACAAAAAAAAAAGCACACCCAAAACAAAAGCCTCATCCAAAAGCCACTTCAGAAGCCTTTCTTCATAATCCAGGGATGTAGAGCAGATCTGAGAAACGGGAAAAGTCCCACGTGAAAAGCAACAAGTTTCCACAAAACACATTAGCATGTACTTGTTTGAATTTGACTGAAATAATTACGGCAGGCTGTTGGGATGATAAGCGAACGTAAATATTCAGGGTTAGAACAAGCCTCCGCCGAGATGAAAAACCTACTTTCATCACATGCAATTAATCAGCATCTGACTCTGCAAGCAGGCGCAGCAGATTGCTCCAGTGGCTTTCTTGTAAGCACAGACACATGAAAGTAGGGAATTTGCCTTCAGTTAGGAGATTATATGGTGGGTGAAACTGTAAATGTAGGAAGAGATCAGACAGTGACACTCACGGGGGAGCTTACGTTCAGGACTTAAATTACCAGGTAGCATCACAAGTGCAGCAAGTGCTTGTGTACAAATGTATGATCCTAAAAGGAATTCATGGGGAATCTCTGTCTGCACTCGCTGATAGGATTGCGTGCGTGTCAGCGAGGTCATTCACGCTCAAAGGTAATTTCAGGTAATTAGGCTACTGTATGTGTGTGTGAGGTCAGTGTCCAGCATGTTAGACCCACTGACACTCGTCCACCTCATGACCAATGCTTCACAAGAGGGCAGGTGTGTTCCCTTCTTGCCCTTATGACTTGAAAACACAGAGGTGTCATCGCCCGCTTAGCCTCAAGTGCTGCTAGAAATAGCAGGTGACTCCTAATTCTTGACATCCATCTATTTTCTTTAACTGATGCAACAACCAACATATTTTATGTCCCTAGAAGTCTCTGTTTTGGTTACTATTGCCAGTGTGATTGACAAGTGCCTGGTTGCAGATGATGTCTGTGAACCTGCAGTTTAACAAACAGTCAAATAAAAAATCTCTCAAGGCTTCACAAAAGTCCAGAAGACTACATCTGTTTTTATGTGTTTCATTGTTCTGTCATACAAGGACACCTGTGTGAAAAACACAATACCAGGTGAAAGCTATTCTCTCCATTGTATTGGACGCACACAATTTCCACAAACAAACAAACAAACATCTAGAGAACAATGTAGCAAATCCAGGACTTTTATATAACATAACAGCCAATGGTGTAATTTCCCTTTCACAAATACACTGTGCAATCAGTTCTAACACACACAATGACAGGCTTAAGGCAAAAAGTTGGTAATTTCAGCTTTAATATGAAAAACATCAAGAGCTCAAAGGTCCTTGAAGCATGACGGAGCAGAGTCAGTGTGTGTGGAGGAGCTCGTAATGGATACAGCATTGCAAAACCGCCAGCAAGGAAACAGTTCACATGTGGCAAAAAAAAAAAAAACTTCAAAGCCTTCTGCATTCAGAAGGCCAGGTTATTTCAATTAGTCTCCAACAAGAACCCCTCTTCTTTTCCCAGATGGACCCCCACCTATCTCCCCCAAGGATCAGCCACACGGGACCCTGTCACTCTGTTTCCTTTTACCCCCCCCATGGGGTTTGTTTTGGAAAGGTAGAAGTGAGTCAGGTTCAAAGTAGAAAGGAGCGCTGGGTAACATGAGATGACGGTCTGTCCGAAGGGGCAGTTGGCTATGTGTCAGACGATGCGTGCCTGCTGGCTTGGAATGGGGATGATTCGTGAACACACACACACACACACACACGGGTTTGTGCATCTATCCTTCGAAGGACTCTCACCGACTCCCATTCATTTAGTCTCATCTCCTAACCTTAACCATAAGCGGTTAATGCCTAACTCTAACCCAACCACAATCCAAACTTTAGGTCTAACCATAGGTTAGGGTTTGTGATTAAAGTCAGTAAATATGCCAGAAGGTCCTTGAAGGGCCAAAAAAATACAAGCCTGCACACCGATAATCAATACAAATCACCAAGAATCAGAATTCTGCAACACGCGTTTCCCTACACTGATTATTAATCTAAATATTCATAGGCTCATTCAAATGTTGTTTTCAAATACAGACATGTGACAATAAAAATAAAACGTGTTGATCTAGAGCAAAGAGGTGACCCTTATATAACATTTGTGGATTTCTTCAGGCTCAGTCACTCAGCAAAGCCCTTCGTTTGACTCAAGGCAGCGAAGCCACACAAAGGCTGCATACAAGTTTAGTCTTTGAAGCAGAGTGATCAGGTTCGCCTCACGACTGACACAAATATGAAAACATCTGGTCCTATTTTAAACTGAACAGGAGAAGGGAGTGTTGATTGTAATGATGATATCTCTGTGTAGTATTTACACAATTGTCTGTCTCGCGAAGATCGGACGTTCAGCCATGCACAACGGGAATATAAAAACAACTGTGGCATTTTCTCCTCTTATTCAATCCCCTCAATCCTCACCCCATGCACCATTTAGCATGAACTGAAGGTTTCCCAAACAAAGGGAACAACATGTGGTCAAACAAACACACTGAGAGCCTAACAATCACCTGAGATTTTTCTCCAGGGTCATTGGGTTGAAGGAAGATCATCCTGATGACCAACACAACTTCATATGACTTCCAAAAGCTCAATTCTTCTTCTTTTTTTTTGCCATGGGTCACAAAGTAGAAGGATTCACAGTGGACTTGTGTTCCATAACCTCAAAGGACGTGGGTCACCATCTGGTCTGGTTTCTCTTCCCTCTCTCTGAAAATACAAATGAATAATAATAATAATAATTTAAATAATAACATTAGAACACATTCTTTACACCATATTTATGAAAGCTTCTTATCAGATCCTCACCTTTCAGGGGTAGTTTTTCCTCAAGTATTGCTGCTTAGTGGGGAGTGAATTAGTGCAATAATGGAGACCAGATGTTTAATCAAACCTGACAGCAGGAAAGCTGTCTGGTGACATCACAATAGCAAAATTGTTTTTTAATAACGGCGCTACTCTATTGATTGATTGCTTGATGAATCACTTTGTTGTTGAGTCCATAAATTGTGAAAAGTTCCACAAAAATCAAAATTACAACGTCCACAATTATTATTTTTTTGTTAATAGTTATAGGATAAGAAACCAGAAAAATACTTACATTTGAAAAGCTGAAATACCAGGTAACTTTTTTTTTAATTACAAAAATACCTCAAATCAATGACTGATTATCAAGATAGTCTTTGATTTATTTAGTTATGAATGAATTTATATAAATACACAACACCTTACCAAGGGCCTCTTGCTGTGAGGCACCAAAGCAAACATGCAGTCCTCTCAATAAAAGTACTCAATATAATAATTCACTTGTCATGTGACCTATAGTCTCTCGATGCAAATGATTCTAATAAAACATTTCAAAGCTCACAACGTATTCTTTTAACTTCACGTCGCTAAAGGCCTTACCCCTTCCCTCCCCCTCCTTCAATCAATTTCGAGCCCCGAGACAGGCTCAGACAAAGCCCCCACCCCGACTCTACCTTCTTGATGTGTCATATAGCAGGAGTGGAATAGACATGATGGTACATCTACACAAACACAGACCCACATCTTATGGTGTAATGGCTTTCCCACTGGTGTGGTGAGCTGCCAGTAGACCTGTTGAAACCTGCAGAGTAACCCTAGATGTGGAAAGTACCCCGGCAAGTCTGAGACACAGGGAACTGAGTGTGAGACACACACACACACACACACACACACTCAGTGCCAACGTTGTTTCAGTGTCAGACATGCAACCCAGACTTGATCTGAAAAACAGTAAGACCCCGACTATTCCATCCTGCTTCTGATGTTCAGGAATCTTTGTCTACACTTGTTGGTAGGAGAATGTGTGTGTGTGTGTGTGTACATACATGTCAGCGAGACCTCTCACACTACAGTAATGCTTAAGATTTCATTTCATACATTTAGGCTACTGTATGCACAGTATGTTTTCCGGCTATGTGGTTTTGGTCCCCCATATTAGCGTGTTGTGTCTATGACATCACCGGCCTCACACATCTGCAGACCCTCTAACATTCTTCCTCTCTTTTTACACCTGGCCTCCCATGATCTTCGCGGGAGGGCAGGTGTGCTCCCCCTTCTCGCCCTTATGACTTGAAAACACAGAGGTTTCATCGCCTGTCTGCCTCAAGTGCTGCATGAAGCAGGACATGACTCCTAACTCCTGACATACGTCTTTATTTTTCTCCTGCTGGAGTTATAGTGGGGGAAAACCCCAAAAAAAAGCTCTATGAGCCCATAAAACGGGCCTTTAATTAAACGAAAATGCCTAGGAGCTAGCACTACTGCGAGCCTCCAGTTTGTGTGGACTGCAATCATGAGTATGATCCCACAGGGTATATGGTTTCCTTTAGTCCGCTTAGATCAGAAAGAGAAATGATGAGTAACAGTTAGGAGGGCAGGACATCTTGGATATCACGCAGGGGTGGTGGGATTCACTGCTTTTGTGTATTTCATTGTTGGCGCAGCACAAAGGTTTCAAATATTGGGAGGAAATTGGAGGGGAAGAAGACCTGTAGCTATATTCCAGTTGTCACATGATAACGAGTGCCTCCTGTTTTCAACGTATAATCTATATATTTAAAGGCAAAGTGAAAGATATACGAGTGCCTCTGGCTGGAGTTCTACTCAAAAGAAGCAATTACTTGTGTGATAATCCAGTGTTTTTCTCACCTGTGGAGACCTTTGCAGTGCATTTGAGGTTTGTGCTGAATAAACAGGGGACGCAACAGAGGAAGAGATAGACAGGTTTTCAGTTTGGCTCTTTTGTAATGAGCTTAAAGGGATAGGTCAGGTGTTTTTTTAAGTGTTGTTTGTATGAGGTATTGACACATAGTCAGCTCTGACTGCGCTGCTCCATAGAGAAAATCAACGTCTTTTTTTTAGTTATTCGTCTACTGCTGCTTTTTGTGTCCTACACCGAAGTCACAAAATAACACATGGACTTACTGAAGAAGGCAGAAGTGAGTGAGTGAGTTTACAGAGCGACACAAACTTCAGTTTGCAGCTGGTAAAGTGATGTCTTATGAGGATCAACATATCCGTAAGACAACTTACTCTTACGACGATAGATATTATTAGGTGTTTTCTCAAGAGGTTTCACACCCAAAAACTGTCAAGATTTAAAAAACGCCAACATTTTCAGTAAATGATACCTCGCTTTTTTTATGTATGAACCAGACAGGGCTATATTACATTTCTGGTCTGTAAATGAGTATCATTCCCACAATGTTTTTACTGTATATTGCACTCATACAAACATTAAGAAGTCGAAAAAAACTAGTACATGTATATGTATTCTACTGTGGCTGTTTATTTATCTTAGTATCAACCTCACTAATTCAGCAAATCAGAGGGATGAAGTGTCACCTTGTGAAAACACATGCTCTTCATTCACATGACTCTTCAACAGATGAAAAATGGGCTGGTTTCTTATTGTAAAGTGGTCATACGAATCGCAGTGCATGCGCTAACCACATTCATTTGTCAAAAAATGTGTTTACAAAATAAGGCCAGGCTCAATTTTTCAAGAAGCACGAGCCACAGTGTGTTCAATTAAGCACTGCAGGCGACAGTAAAACATCCAGCTCCTTTTGCAGTGGGAATAAATCAGATTGTGGTCACCCATGGCTCAACGTAAACAGGACTATTATTGATTACAAAATGTTCGTTTGATTGTCTGCACTGTAAATGGGGAGACCAGTTACTTCCCTGTTGCATTTCTGACTGAAATGGCTGCTCAAAGAGAGTTTCTTCATCCATGAAAACTTTCAGTATTAACGCAGTCTTGTAGGTAACAAATGTGACCAAAGCAACCCAGATCTTAAGGATTATGACTATAAAGCTGCAATCAGCAACATCACTTGAAAGAATATTGATTGTTGAGGGTCATTTGCAGGTTGTTAAAATGCTAATATTTTGGGATTGCAGATCTCTGTTCTAAGCTCCTCTCAATAGATGGGATCAGACACCCGAGACAATCTCTCCATCTCTGAAACTCTCAACTTTCAGTCCTGGCACACCTTCATTGTATTTATTGTCCGACTGTCTTTTAGACTCTTTCCTTATGTAGAAATGTGTATATGTGGAAGCGCCAATAAGAAAACACCCTCTGTATGGGATTAGATTTGTGCAAATATTTTCAAACCAAGCAAGCAACACTTTTTAAGAAGCAAATAAAATATCGACTTAATCATTCAAAAATATTGTATTTTATTGGTTGAAAATACACTTGTTCTTTGCACTACCTGATTTGTTGTTTGTGCTCCCTGACAAAATAATTGTAAATATCTAACGTTTGTCATATTATAAACGTTAGATACTTAACGTAATGTTATGTAATGTTAACGGGGGAACGAGTTCCAGACGGACAGCAACTTCAAGCCCGTGGTGACTTCCAGTCCAGCTGTCACTCCAAAATTCAGTAGCCAATCAGCAGGCAGCTTGCTAATGCCCGCCCCGAAACATAAACCACGGCGCAAAGAACAAATCAGGGAGCGCAAAGAATAAGTGTATTTTAACAATAAAAGACAATATTTTTAAATGATTAAATCAATATTTTGTTTGCTTCTTAAAAAGTGTTGTTGACACAGATATTGACACAAATCTAATTCCATACCGCTCTCCCTAAATCGCCACGTGATTGGTCAAAGGCCCCCATGATGGAACCGTTTTCAGGGGCTGTAAATAAAGGCCAGACGAGTTGCAGACGTGTCGTTCTCACTCTCAGATCACTTGATTTACATTGTGTTGAAAGGTTATTGTAGAATTATTAATCAATAACACCACAGCCCTCTGTACCTTTAATTGATCCAACAATGCTATACAGTGTAATCTTAAAATCTTATATTTATGTTTAATGATTTTTCTTTTATTAAAATAAATCTGCAGCAGCAATTAAGTGTAAAAATCTGACATGATAGAACAGTGGAATACGTTGTTCTTTGAGGTGAATACTGTGTAACCCACCTGTCTTGTTTCCTGTTGTGTAGTTTGATTATTACGCCCATTGTGACCAGTGCTGTGATGGAACCGACAGTGCCAAGTATGAACCCCACGTTGTCATCTATGAGAAAAGCAACGCCAGAGAGTTAGTAATCAATCCTCCACATCTTTTATATCGAGATCAATACAAAAGAGTTAATTATCCACCCTCCACATGTTTTATTTATGGATCAATATGGAGTCAAAAAGGCAACCAGGGAGGAATAGATGATGAGGGTGGCGGCATGAGGGAAAAGATCAATGGGCTCTCATGGTTCTTCTGAACAAGGCGTCCAGTAGACCTGCTGAGTCGTGGCAGTGATGTCGGGGCTTCAAATTAAAGATGGATGAAAGACTTGGAGCATGAAGCTATGAGAAGCTGAAATTTACCATCCCTGTTTCAGTCACTTTCAGTACATCTCGGTATATACAAAATTTAGGTACGGTTGTTTCAAATGACAAGATTCAGAATAAGTTACTTGTCATAGATGTTGCCTGTTGCCATTTGTCATTTAATGTCATTTAAATGAATTTAGGCCAAAAATCCTGTGAGCAGCTCTGTAAGAGAAATTATCGCAGTGGTTCGTTGGTCTAAGGGAATGACTCTCGCTTTGAGTGCAAGGGCTCCAGAAAAGCTCATAATGTGGAATACACTGTTGGTTTATACATTTATGAACAATTCATTCATGTCAGAGTAGACAGAAAACTATTTATACAGGTGTTACTGACAACGAAAATGCTCTAAACCTGAAACCACTTCAAACTATTCACATATCAACTTCTCAATAGAACTCAGAAACGACTAAGGTCATGCAGTCATAGACAGGAGCACACTTTCCTTAAACGTATCCAGATTTTCCAGAGCATTGGGTTGTATTAAATTAAATGCGACACAGTATCTTATCCGCATCACCCCATTCTTCATTCAATAATCATAAAACTCATCAGTGCTCGCACTGTGATTGACCAAAGAGTGCATTTCATATCAATATCAATGAAAACATGCACAAATAGTCCTCATCCCATTATGGATATTGCAAGCAGGTCAAACACTGCTTTCCCACAAAGAGCCATCGTGTTCTGCCAGTACATCCACTTTTATAATAACCAAATGGCTCAAACAAAACAAAAATGATACACTGGCTTCAAATGACTATAATGAGTGGATGGACTGATAAAAACATAATTTGCTAGATTTTCCCAGAAGTCGCTTTCACCTTGTTTGCACTTGTGATCATATAAGAACATCGGAAACTTTCCTTGGGGTGTTGGCAATTTCAGTAAAGCAATCTCTAATCTACTAGACTATTTATACAGTACGCTGAGGCAGGGGTTGTTTTTTTAAGTCATATGTGCTGGGAAAGATAATTGCTGCAGTAACCTCCTCTTATGCATGAATGCACCAACATACAGCGTGTCAAGTGCAGTAGGTGTTAGACAGGTTGGCACTGCAGGAACATAATGAACAACAAGTAACACAAAAAACAATACACACCGGTTTGTACAAATATTCCCTGAAGTTTCTGAACCAATCGGGGTCTTCAGCGTCAGTGTGACAAGCTGTCTAGAACATTCACATTCCTTCTTTTTCTATGCAGGCAAAAACCCAAAGCAAATCTCTTATTAATTTTAATTTATTAATAGACAAGTAAAGAACCATCAGGTAGTACCTGCTCAGGCGAGGTTCCAGGCGAGCTGAGCCGATATTATGCGTGATGTCGTCAGAGTGCCGTCACGGGTAGAGGCACAAGAATCGAACTGAACAATGGCGAACTGTAGATCAGTTAAAAAGACTTAACAATATTGAAAACGTGCGTCTAAAATCTCATCATTTAACAGAGGAGGTCAGCATGCGATCACTAACGGCGAGCCGCATCACAAACCGCTGCCGCTATATTCAGTGACTGTGTCAGACGGAGTCGGGTCATGGAGGAAGTACAGAACAAATGTTTCTAATGATTCAGCACATGGAACAACAACTGCTTTACAAGTCACTGTGACACTGTCTGTGTCGCATACAAAACAAAGTCACAGCAGTGTCATGCAGCCGCCCACGTTGAGGACGTACTAGGTTGAGGAAAACCAACCAAAACCGTGTCGTCGAGACTAGGTGAGGCGGTACAATATAGTGGAAAAACACCATGTCTATGTGCAGGAGCATTGAAATCGCCGAGTATAACAGAATACAACTAGAACTACTGCCCAGTGTTTGTTTGAAATTTCAATGTGTTTAAGATAACACATTTACAACGCAAAGACCTTGATCTCTGAAGACCTACATTTACGTGATTATTCTCGAGTCCAAGTCAAAGTTTGTGCCAAATTTGAAAGGATTTCCTCAAGATTTTTTTATTCCGAGCGGGGACTGAAATCACAATGAGGACAAAATGTCTCGACCACCTAAATCTAATCAGTTCAAGCGAACATTTGTGTCTGCTTTGAAAGCAATATCTCGAGATGTTCCTGAGATATTGCTTTCACAAGAATGTGACGTGAAGCACGTCGCCTCCCGTCACAGCTATTGATCCGCATACAAAGTGTACGGCAAAGATGGCATCAATCATCTTCATCATCATCATCATCGACAATCAGATTTGATAGTGATTTCTTTGAAATACTATTCTTGTGGTCGCTTGCATTCAAAAGTTTCAAAATAACCTATTTCACGTTATCGTTTACTCACTTTCCAGGGTTTATCTTAAAAAGAAATTGCAAACAGATGATAAAGACTGTTGTCATAACCCACCCATACACCCCTGAGCTACAGTCTTATCACATAAAGCCTGTCCTTCTTTTTGCTGTTGTTGTTGTTGCCAGAGCTGATATCATCCTAAAATAATTATGTTGACAATGCTCTCCATAGTAACACTGTGTCCCTGTGTGCAGCTACTGTTATCATCTGGTATGTGTCTCTGACACTGTCTGACTTAATGTGATGGGTGGATGCATCAGAAAACAATGTTCATGAGATGTTTCATGTAAAAACACAGCATGGTGCAATATGACAATAAAACATTTCCATAGACCACATACAAAAAACCTTGGGTTGCATTAGAAACCCATTCTAAAGCATCAATATCTGTGATGTGACTATGACAGTTTTTACTGCAACCTATTGGACAATACCAGCTGTCAATCACACTGGTGTCCACACATTTGTGCCGTGCTTTATCGTCCATTTTCCTCTGCATGGTGACATCATTTACAGGATTGACATCATGTTCTACTGAAAAAGATCTGAAACTAGTGACTGAGCTTATTAACTCCTCAGGAAAATGTTTATTTATGTTGTAAATTAGTTGAGAATTAGGCTCATTTTCCCACGGACTTATATTTAAACTGAGTCGTCTCCTGTCATACTTACAGGCTTCACTTTTCAAAATGGAAGACTATGTCCACGTTTTATATACAGTCTAAATTCATCCCCAGACACTTGAACAGTTAGTTAGTTAGACTCTGAGGCAGTGTTTTTCTGTTAACTGTATTATTTTTTATATTATTTTTCACATTTGTTACTCATATTAACATGCTCTTTTTTTTACATGAATGAACACAAGACGCAAGTGTCCTGGAAGTGCTGGTGTTTACACACGGTTCCTTCATTTTTCAGTTGATTTCATCACGTTTACGTTCGCACTCTTGTGAGTGAGTGATTGAGAGGCTCGTCTCACAGAATACTCACGCAGCTGTCAGATTTCACTACCACACCATGCCCCCGACACTGCTCCCTACTCTCCCTTCTCCATTCCCTCACTCAGCTCACAGCCCATTTCTTGGCATTTTTCATTGGGCAGAGAGGGAGTTTAATTAACCTTTCAAAAAAAATGTTTTTGTATGGCCACCTTTCCTCTTCCGCTGCTGGTTGGGAACCATTTCAGACAGACTGAAAAATTCATAAAAGCGTCAGAAGACAATCAGTGGTTGAGATAATTAGTAGCCTCTACAAATGCTTCGTACAAAAGGATGTTATTATTTTTTTTTATTTAATATTATCATAAAATATTAACATCTCAACACACAACTCACTCAGTCGTGCAAAATTGAGGCCCATAATGGCTCCAAGGTTTTGTAAACACACTTATCATTCACATTCAGACAGAAACAGTCTTTGCAAGATATGTCAACAACCTGTCCACAATCACAAAAGGAAAGAAAGCTTTCCACGTGCCTTTTAATCTTGTTGCAGCCTTGGACGCAGTCGTCTTCCATTATTCCTTCAATCACTACCTTCTCATCTGCACAAAGAACTTTGACAATAATGCGACGCAATCAAAGTGGGCTGATCATATTATTGGTATGCGTCTGACACTCAGCCACGGTCACTGTTTTCTTTAGAGGAGCGTGACGAGGTGCATCCAAGCTTGTAAATTCTTATAATCTTACACCTGTCAAGTCGTCCGCGGCCCTGTCTGTACTTCAAAAACACTCTTTCGACAACTTTCGATCCAAACTCCACCCTCACCTTTCCAGCACAAGACATTAACATTCATCACCACAGTAACACCACACCCCAGCCTGAAGTCTAATGAGGTTAAAAAGCTCATTGACAAGAACAGTAGCACATTACAATCCATCCTGTTTGCAGTGATATAGTGTATATGCTATAGTGTATTATGCATAAACAGAGATCCACTTATGATGGGAGGGACTTGCTGTCACTTCTGCTGACAGGCATCATTTCAACAGAACCTCATTACAGTGACTTGGAGAAGGAGTCAAACAGGATGTGGTGGCTTTTGTTTTTCAACAGCACACAGTTCATCTCGACTATGAAAAACATTCTCTGGCTGTTTGATCTGCGTGTCATGCTACAGTCATTTAAATGAGCGATCACTTGCTTGGTCTGTATTTAGAATTGTTTACAATGGTTAGAGGTCATGTTTGAATGAAAGAGGTAACAGCTCAGGCAACACCTGCCATCAAGCACCTCAGGTCACGTTGAGAGTTGTTAGGCCTAATTCGTGTAATGAGGGTGTCAGAGCCAGTGATCATTGTGAAATAGCTTTAAAATGCCCAGCTTTGTGTGTATAAGTACGCACTAGGTACATCTGAAGAAACTGTTGTTTATTTTCCTTTTGTGCTGCACATTACAATCCTTAAGGCATTTCTTCTAAATCATTTGGATCACACTTTACATTCTTCCACACAACATGAATGCAGGCAGGAACCCTACATGAGGGCAACACAAATAAACAAAGGAGTGAACGTGACACAGAATGTGATCATTCTGAGAAGCAGGAGGACTCAGCCAAGACAAAACGACAAGCTCGTACCTAAACTAGAAGCTACATCCGTCACACGGACATAGTTTTGGTGAGAAAAGGCTGACATGGATTAGAAAACTGTACTTAGCAAATTACGCTGCAGACCGGTCACCACAACAGACTCCAAACAACACTAACCTCGTTTACCCCTTGTGCAAGAATCATGTCAAGCTATACAGAGAGAGTGTACGAATGTGAGCCACAGACCACAAACGTAGACATGGCAAGAGACTTTTGCCCACGGCACGCCATATGGCCAAGAATCATGAAGATGGAAGGAGATAATTTAACATGTGCACAGACAGAAGGAGAGCGATTAACGCAATGAATCGGTCTCTTGGAAATCAAATGACGTCCACTGGAATATGAGATTCTGGTCATGTCAGAGTCCTAAAGGTGTGTAAGAGCTGAGGAAAATGTAAAACGCTGACAAAAATAAGCTGGTGTAATATGAAACATTTCTAAACAGCTCTCCACTGGATAATCAAGTTATGAAACTAATATGTTTGCCTAACAAAGCAGCTTGGATCAATTGTGTTCAGCTGTGACCCAACCAGATGTTACATGGGCCTCCAGATCTTGACATATGAATCTCTTCATCCCTGATTACTATCACAAGGAAGTCTCTGTTTGAGGGTCTAACAAGGAAAGAATAAGGAACTGTGGTGACGAAATGAAGGGAAGACAGTGGAGGTGGAAAAAGTCAAGAAGTACTTAAGCGTCTCTGTCTATTCTCACTGCGTCTGAAAGTCATGAAATATTAAGTGAAATAATTCAAACCATTTCTTTTCTGTCAGCAAGGATTGACAATTACAGAAACCCCCCCCCCATCAACAACACAGTGAGGCAAAAGGAGGCATCAACCTGCTCCGTCACAAAAGCCCAACACTCTGAATCCAGAGGGAAATACTGCCACCTAGTGGCAAAGAGTGACAACTACAGTGCAGAGATTCGAGTTGGGGTGATGAATGAAACCATTAGGAGGATCCAGATGGTTCCAATTTATAAACACAGAGTTAAGCCAAGCCAGGTTCAGAAGTTTATAGCTTTGGAGCTAATGGTCTGCATGAACAGCCGAGAGCCATGTCTATCTCGGTTTTGAAAGAGATGAAAAGACAATTCTAGAAGCAACAATCCTACTGAATATAAAGCATGAGAGGAGTTGTTTATTTATATGGTTCTTCTTTAGAGCAATAAGGGCACACTCGAAATAAAAAAAGAATGATTTGCCTCACACAGTGATTAGAATACAAAAAGACAACAGGCGGAGAAAAATGTGCATGTTTTAAATCGACATTAACTGTAATTGTAATTAAATTTTCCACAACTAAAAAATTAAAAAATAAATAAGTAAAATTGGATCTTTTCCAGTTATTTTTCTTTTTGCTAATTGTTCATTGTTGTGGTAATGAAGTTGCTGCCAGAAGGGACGTGTTAAAGGAAGAAAAAAAAATAAAAATAACACAATCCTTTCACAAAATCCATGTGTGCTACATACTTGTGTGCCCTGTGGGTTTGATTTCAGAGAAAATAGCTCGTGAATGCAACACATTTCTGTAGCCAATTCTCAACGCTCCGATGCCAAAGTATCAGTGCCACAAAGAAGAGGTTGCAAGGTTTTCCAGGTATTGTTCACATGATGGAGGATATTTATAGTATGAAAATATTGCTGTTTTTCCACATATATTAGGTTTGATCAGCACAACCAAGAATCCTTTTTCATACAGTATTATAACCACCCGACCAAAAGCACTCACCTCTTAAACAGTAGAGTTGCTCTCCTGTCCAGGTCCTATCATAAAGACAAGTGCGCTGTGTTGAGCCGTACAGTAAATAGCCTTCATTGCAGGAGAAGCTCAAAGTATCCCCCGCTAAATAATGTGTCCCATTCTTCTTTCCATTCCTAGGTGTGGGGAGCCAGCCACAAGACACCACTGAGGAACAACAAAAACATTTGAAATCAAATATAAAACCATTGTCATCCTAAGCTATAGTGACAATCACATGCTCTCATGCAGATGTGTGAACACAAGACTGACTTAAAATGACTTAATTTTTATTTTACTTTTTCATGACATGTTTAGCCCATTCAGACTTGATATTAACATCTGTTCTGAGAGATCCGATCACCAGAAAACAATGCTAAGTATGACTCTTCAGTCCTGGCATTAAAACCTGTCATGAATGAGTCTCCTTTGATGACTTAATCAGTAAAATAACAATGATATTCTTAACCATGTGTTATAAATACAACTCAGGTAGAGAGAAACTGCTGTAATGTGAAATATGTAATCATATAATAAGTAATGAATAGATTTTTCAAAATAAAATCCAAAACAGTAATCATCGCAACCAGTTATCAAACTTAAAATTTGCAAAGCAATTGGACTTCATCCTGCATGTTGTGTTTTAAGGTATATGATTTATGAAGACAATAAACATGTAATCAACCATGTACTATAATGTTGCCCTCTAGCATTACCTCAATAAACACACACGAATGACAGTTTAATATTTTCATGGTACCTGGCTGCAGGACTTTCATTAAGGCCTGAAAGGTGTGGAAGGCCCTGAGTGTGGCGTTTCCCACTGCAAGGCTTCGAGTGGTCAGGGTGTCATGTTTACAGAGCTGTGCCCCTTCTCCAAAGCACATTGTCAACATGTCTGCCACCAGAGGGTCATCGGGTGTCTCAGGTAGAGAAAAGACGGGAACAAAAGCAGAGTTGTGGTTCTGTGGGAAACTGTAAGTGTCCAAAAGGTACTTGGAGTCGTATGTGAAAAGGGAGGACTTTGGAATATTCCCTGTGGATGAAAACAAGAGCCAGCTCCAGTAAAGATCTGAATCAGTTCGTGTTTCTGGTAAGAGCAACAAATTATATGTTTCAGTGAATCACATGAGAGAACAAACACGGAAAGTTTGTTTTGTATCTGACCATTGACCTACGTTTACTGTTACCACAATTTCTCATAGCAACCAATGAGACATGGCTAACCACATTTATGGGATACTGCCAAAGCAAAGTGAGTCGGAAATATCACAATGATTTTAGATTAAAAACAGGTTTCATTCAACTAAATGCCGAGACACTTTTCTATGAAGCTGTGCATCTATGGTCCTGCAAATATTTTACAAAAAAGACAAGAAGGAAAAAGGAAGGAGAAAAAGGCAGTAATGCAACTTTGCAGACAGCACCTGCTGTTAACACCAAGACGTCTTGTTTGAAAAAATAAATAAATAAAAGGCTTTTACTTTAAAACAGGTACAGAGAGTGCTGTGTTTGTGATCGGACAGACATAGACATTGAAACTCTGGTCAAAGATCATTTCCAATGCCTAATTTGCTGTGAAAATATGCGAGAGTGACTCACATGTTTTGAGGGATATGTATTCTAAATTCATCAGGGATATTAGCACGTACAGTATGTATGTAGTCTGCCTCCCTGCTGTGTGTCAGAGAAGCTTAGGTCTTACACTGTATGGTCACAACATCCACTGATATGTCGCTGTAATTGATTCAGGCTAACTCTAAACGTGTGCTTTGTTTTCGTCCAGTGTACTTTTAAAATGTGGTATTTATTAGACACAACAACCGGCCATAACTAGCGAAACCCGAGAGCATCTGATCAGATCATGTCTTTCTAAACACGCAACATGCTCTCTATACACAACTTTAAAACTGACTGATTGATTGCTCTTTCAAAACACAAGTTCACTTAAGTTGTCAATGGTCTTTCACACTCACAGCCAGAGCCAAAGGCAAAGATTTCCTCTGCCGTGGCGTCTTCTGAGGAGACCACGTCTCCCTGTTGCGTCAGCAGATCATCAGATGGGTTAGAGTTCATTACTCCGAGGAGACCCTGAGTGAGGTTGGTAAACTCTGGCGGCAGCAGGACAGTCACTGCCATGAGTCCTTCATGCACACGCAGCTCCACACCAACACCAGAGAGGAACATCACCGTCACATTCTGAGGACTGGGAGCGAACACAAATACTCCTGCAGAGAACAGATTTGGTTTCAACCTTTGAAGAACTCTGTCTGTACAAGAGATGATAGAAACCACTGTAGTAACCACTCCAATAGCACTAATGTAGATGTCAATTCTGTTACATCAATATAAAGTGCTTCGTCTAAAGTTGAGGGTCATGTAAAATACATTAATAATCGGTTTTCTTCATAATGATCACATTGTCAAGGCATGAAAAAAAAAGGAATTAAATGAAGTGAAATCAACCACCAACACCAATATAAGAACCAAGTAAGAATTTAACCAATAATTTGTCCAGGGACAGGCAGTTAAAATAATATACTGATATAATAAACTGATATAAAGTCACTTCACATTATCTTTGAATAATCACATATGCAACAATAAAGCCAATAAATAAGTGCATCTCTATAAAAATAAAAGCAAAACCTGTAACCCGGTTAAATACTGTCTACTCTAAAGCATCTCACCGTGCAGGTCCATCCATTTTTGCTCAGTGAAAGGAAGGACCTTTTGGTTCCTCAGCACCTGAAGGTGTCCATCTGCTAGACGCACCTCAATCACATCAGAGGTCTTCTCCTTCATAGCCACTGACGACAGCCATGTGCCTCTGGCCCTGGTATCTCGGTGTGGAACAAGACGCGACATTGTTATTGATGTATTTACATAGTAAATATTCTGAAATCAAGAATGGTTTCATCGCGGGTAAACTCGTTGCAGAGTAAAGTGTTCAGATCTTTTTATGAGATCTAATAAAAAGAATACAGCCATTGGCCAATTGTTGTGCAACCTCTAACAGATGATGCTATCATCTGTTATTCTTTACTACATCTGTTTTTGAGCAGAGATACTGAACAAAAACAGAGGGTAAAGTGGAAGTAGGTTTGTTTCATGCATACATGTGCACACACACACAAACATGGTATTTCCATTCATTTGGACAGCCTCAACAAAGCAATGCCTAACCATAACCAAACCCCAATGTTTGTCCTACATTAAAATAGTAACTCAGAAAAGAGGTTCTGCCTTATTTGGACCAGGTTTTGGTCTCTATGTGAACTACAGATCCTGACAAGGTGAGTGTTTATGCCATAAAAGGTCCTAAAGAGGTAACAAATACAAGCACTAACACACACTCACATGCTCGCAGACGAAAGATTAACAGGGTGCTCCTGAGTCTCAACAGAGAGAAGTCAGTAAGAAATATTAAGGTCAATATTTATGTCTGAGCAAACTCTGGAGGCAGGCAAATAATGCTGTGCTCAATAAAGAATCATAAAAAAGAAATGTGTCTAAATATAAACAAGTTTCATCCAAACAAAGCTTTGATTTAAAAGGGCAAGTTAAAGTACACAGTGAGATTTCACATCAAATGTGGACTCACTGTTCTCATGTTTAACTCCTTCTGTTCTGGCCTGAACACTCAGCTCTCTGTCCGGTGACGACACAAGGTTGTACTCTCCCCTGCCATTGAACATGTAGTTGAGGCCGTCAAAGGTAATGAAATGGGGATCACCAAAGACGACACCTGGGATCCAAACAAGACGAAAAGCACTCAAATTAACACAGATATTTGTTTTTTCACATCTTTATCATCAGCTGCAGTCTGTGATCTTTCACCTTCTCCTTGACTAGTGATCACCTGCTGCACTAGTGTTCATTTGCACAGAATAGATCGCATGTAATGTTAAACAAAAGTAATGAAGCACAGATTACCTCAGACGAACAAAATCTCTGCCTCTACATTTTGCAGTTTGTAAAGCAGTTTTGGCAGTTTTACCCCCAAAATCTAATTTAATATAGTGTATAGAATATAGTTTAATTGCTTTAATATGTACAGTATACAGCACATCACTAAAGTGTAAATATGGATATATGTCATAATCATCGTACTATGTTATTAAGCTTGTTACATCTTTTTAACATCCTCTAAGAACGTTGTGATGGTTTATTTTAAGATAAGAGCTTCAATATAAAGAGACATTTAATTAAATGTAAGCATGTTCTCACCAGCCTTTGGGGGCTGGTAGTTATGACAGCCGCTAGAGGGTCGATGGTTGAAGTAGATGTGGCAGTGGTCAGACCAAAGGCAGCAGTAGTAGAAACTCATGACATCATAAAGCCAGTGGGAATACCCTGGCACACGGGGTGGCTCCCTGTATGGAGGTGAGCCCCATTCATGTGCCCGGTCTGGGGTGCCGGCACCACTCGAGTCTCCGGTCAACATCAGAGCTCCTGTGCTGTCATAGCAGCACTGCTGTCCTGACCCATGTATAGGACTGGAAATATAAGGGTGGAAAATATCATGTTTTTGTTATAAATAATTCAATTTCCTCTTTTAAAAAATAGGAACATGTTCTTTCCTGTCATCCCTCCTACCTGGCCTGAATCGCTCTGACGCAGTGTACACTACCCGGGTGATAAGTGCACACACTGCCCCTCTCAATGTCACAACTATAGTCAGTCTGAAACAAGACAGTGGTTGAATGTAAAAAAAAAAAATGTAGAAAAGCAAAGATAAGCTGGTTAAACAATTACCTGACCTTTTGTCCCAAAAAAAATTGGCAATTTCTCCCCCCGTTTGCTTGCAATTGCTGCCGTACGTTTACTTACTGAAACTCAACTCATCAAAGTCAGAATGTGGCTTGGGATATTTCCAATATAATTAAATGTCAAGAGGTTCAATATGTGTTTTGATCCGAAAACAGAAAAGATTAAATGCAGGAACTGCACAGAAACTTTTTCTTATCAGTCTCTCAAATTGGATTTTGGTCTTCATTCACAAGTACTGGTTTACTTTTTGTTCATTTATTGTTTGAGTACGTCTAACAGAGACTCACTCTGACAATATTTGCAGATGCCGCTACGCGTCACTTTCTCTACAGTCATCAATGTCAATTGAATTGCTGAAAAAGCCTTAGTTTAATCAGCAGATAAAATTCCCTTTTAAACATTCAAACAGCAACTAATTACTTGAGAGACGATGCTGTAATTTTGGAAAACAAACACGATATCTCAAGTAAAACAGCTCAGGCCTGTTCCTGAGAGCAAGTTTAACAATTTAAATAATTAATTCATTATTGTTATTATTATTATTATTATAATTATGATTATTATTATTATTGTTATTATTATTCTTAACAATAACAATAATAATAATGATAACAATTATAATAATAATAATAATAATACTACAAATAATAATCATAATAATAACAATAATGTACTCACATGAAATCTGCCTGTATCTGCCCTGGCCTGTGCCAGAGTGCAAGGACAGTCAATGAGCTCATTGAGGAAGCCAGGCAATGTCTTTTCCCGTACGTCCCACTGCAGACACTTGTTCTTGGCCCAGGCAGCAGAGTCATCTCTGAAAGCCTGCTCTAAGTGCCCGGCTAAAATATGAGCTCTACTCCAGAGTCCCTGTACATTCCTGTATGAAAGAAATTACCATTTCTGTGATTTGTTTTTTTTTTTCCCCCCTTCTAATTCATGAACTCACAACCCAGTTTTAACAAAGAATATAACCATTAGTCTATAAACAACACTATGAAAGACAATGTGTACACTTTCCACACAAGTAAAGCAGAAACAAGTCATAAATCTCACAGGTGAAACCTGCAAATGATCAATGATCTGTGTGCATCACATATCAGCACTGCTATTGGACCAGTGCTGCCAATACTGAACTCTGTAATCAATGGGTTAGGGTTAGACTCCATGACACCAAGGTCATGTTGATTACATTGTCTTCAGATTATCACCTCCACTGGGCAGGGTACTGCATAAAACAACAGTGAAGAACAACCTCTACATCATAACATAGACAACACTGACATTACAAATGTCATCTTGAGCCTATACAATAAACAGTTTTTACTTGATATGTGCAGAAACAAGTGTTGAGATTCAATAATTGTGATGATGACTAATATGACTCATGGATACCTTCTTCCATCTGACTTGGAACTCGCAGTTATGCGGATATTCCCAATCTCCCAGTCAGAGGAGATCTCTGATGACTCAGGCATGAAGCTGAAGGTGCCAGTGTTCACCTGATTCCTGCCAAGAGAGTACAGGTAGCTCAGCTCAGCTTGCAGAGAGGAGGAGCTGTTCATTCCAGCCTCTGTGCTCCTGGTGACCTCTCTGTAACCCCACAACTCTATGTTGACCTCATCTGCTCCAATCAAAGAGCTGTTCCACGTCATGCTGAGCCACCCTGTTACGTTTGGCGTGCCGTAGAACTGCCACTGAGTTGCATTCACCAGTGTGACTTCAACAGTGGGGTCGGCTTTACTGGGGTGGACTGACAGTGAAACACAAGAGATTTTAAGGAAATACACTCACTCTAAATCAATTAAAAAAACTTCAACTGTTTGTTTCAGCAACATACCTGACAAATACTCTCCAGATCTGGCAAAATCAATTCCATCGATTAAGATATCAAATGGTATCCAACCTGTCTCAAACAATAAAGGAGAGATACAGTGGGCGTGGCCTTCAGCGTCAATAAAACCTTCACTCATTATTTCCTCTTTGAACCTGCAACACAGAAATCATATGATTTCTCCGCTGCAAATACTCATCCACAAATTGCAGTAATTGTTAAGGGAGGTAACACTAAATACTTGATCGACTACATACATATTTAAGGTATTTTCTGGCTGTATCCCAACAAAGAGATTGAAAAGAATTATGTATATTCATTACAGCATTGCTTAAACAACTAATCTAATAGTGGCTGTATATAATGTTAGTAAATTGTATAGATATTGCTCCCTTTAATGTTAAATATATTTCATATATTTTCATATATATATATATGTATATATATATATATATATACATATATATATATATATGTATATATATATATATATATATATATATATATATATATATATATATATATATATATATATATATGGGAAATTATTTTCCCTTTGCCTCCCATTCTTTTACCACATGTTTGTTTGAGGTGTTGGTGAACCGGGTGGTATATTTATTTACTCATATTTGTTTTATTTAATAGTCTTATGTATACTTTTGTGATAAGTCAATGACCTTACTCATTTCCTCTTCGCTCAGTCCTGGATAGTTGTAATTTGATGTACAATTCTTTAATAAAAATGTGGATCATTTTGTGTGTCTAAGGCGTCTCTTGACACAAACCTGCAGAAAAGCTGTGCTTCAGGATGAAGAACTAAACCAAGGATCCTGAGGGCTCTTCCACCCAGCATGGAGCTGGAGTGAGGTATCACCTGAAAACAGGTCTGGTTGTAGTCTGCACAGCAGTCAAGCAATGATACACAGGTTGTATGGCAGGAACAATCCTCGTGTATGTATCCACACCTACCCCGGCATGTTTGATCTGCCAAAAAAAGACAACAGCAAGCTGATTACTTAACAGTGACGATGCATAGCACTCTCAAACAGCATTAACTGATGCAATCTCACAGATTTGGTGTGTGCAGTTTATGATAATGCACAATGTGTTTGATTGGAAGCATAGTCTATTACCTTGTGTGTGCACAGATTTGAATTTGTACAGCAATAAATTGAAATACATTTTAATGTGACTCACCAGCTGCTTTTGAAGAACAAATAAGAATAATTCCACAGAGAAAAATGGCCCGACTCAGACGTATTGTCATGTTTGTCTTGAGAAAACACAAATATGGTATGTATTCAGTCATGACTGGTCCACCAGCCACTGTGACACTTTACCTTTGAGCAGTGAAGCTCGTCAAAGACATGTATGTATGTATGTAAGAACTGGATAGAGCACCTCCCCCCCTTTTTTTTTTTTTTTTTTTGTGAACAGTGCAAAAGTACAAACTCTCATGAGGATAATGATACAGATGAAAGTTAAGTATAATATAACAATATAAACAAGGATACTTTAGGGGATACACGATAGGAAAATAAATAATAAAAATTAATTACAAAAACCACAACTGTTATATCCGGCATTTTAAATCAACATACCGGATCATATATGAAAGAGAAGAGGAATTGGGCTTACTAGGATTTTTTTCCTTACAGTTCTGCTTTGTTTCAATTTTTAAGACACAGAAAAAAACTCATTCATTAATAAACCCAGGGAAAGAGGGCTTACATTTTCTCAATTTTGCACAGTGAATGGGATATTTACCCAGTAGTAAAATAATGTTAATAACATGCAATATGGGGATTATGTAAATTAGATGGATGGATCCATGTAGAAGTAATAACATAATTTGAAGGATGGAACATCATTCATTTTTAGTGACATCCAATGTTTTATGTCTGACCAAAAACACTGTGATATGGGACATAGAAAAAAAAAAGGTGTTCCAGAGTTTCATCGCCATCATTGCAGATGGAACACGGATTCATTGCGAACATTTCAAACTTAAATCTTTTTTTGAGAAGCTCTGCCACAAAGATACATTTTATTTATAATTTAACTTTAGGGCAAAATAGGCAATTTAATGAATTTAGAGTGCCTCTTTCAAACCAATGACAAACCAAAGACTGATTTTCTATTAAGTGTAATGACACTGTTCTTCCATAAAGTGGAAATGTGAGGAGAAAAATTGTTGGTAGATATAATTTTCCAAAAACAAAGCTGCTTACCTAGTGCATTTCTGACTTCCGGGTTTATTTCTGGGTTGTGCGTCCCATAGAGCGTGCGCAGTAGTGTTACTCCCATAATTCCTCTTGGCTCGTACACAGTAACAGCTGCTGTGAAGAAAGAACTGTCAGTGTTTACTGTGACATTAGAGCATTTAATATAAAATATTTTGACTCATGATATTTTTACATTGTTATATTTAGCATCTAGTATATTTGTAATGTCTTTTAAAAATGTCGATCCGCCTCAGCTAGTCATTTCATTGATACGTACTGAATGATAATAATCAAAGTTGATGTAAACTGTGAAAAAAACCTACGAAAAATACTGTACAATTTAACTATGTTCATTTGACATCATCAAACTTATAGGAAATAACAGGTAAACACATTTGTTGTATTTCTACAACAGTTTTATAGTCCACAAATGTTGCTTTTGCATAACTCAGGAGTTATATATTATGTCCAAGAAAATAATGACACAAAAGTACTTTTAAAATAATTTTACAAAACAATTCCAGTGCATATTAATAGTTTACAAATAAAGCTCATTACTATTATTATGGTTGTTCTTATTATCGTAAAATGTTTTTTACGATAATTTTACTATTGTGGTCAATGCGAATTGCTTTTAGAGCCGCATGGGTATTTGTTGTTGTGAGTGGCCACTGGAAAAATTGTTTTCAAGGCAGAAGGGGTGGAGCTCTATCCAGTTCTACACACCTATCCATGGTCAAAATTCGATTGTATTGAATATGTTTTTCTTCTTAAGTATTAATAAACAATATTCACACTTTTAAACTCCTATTTACAAGATTTTAAGTTTAACAATCCGAGTTTGAGGTAGAAATATACTCTCGCGAGACTTGAACACATCGCACATGCGCACTTCACATTCTATCCTCTATCGGAGTTATTCAAATAATGTCTTACAGAGCAAAGAAACGTTCAGTAAAAGTCTTCTTTCATTAGTGTTTCATTAGTTGTGTCTTCCTCCGCGACAAGAACAACACCGAGCAATGGACACATCAACGTAGAGGAGATAATATGCGTTTTTCCTCAGTGCACTAGCAAACTAACAAACTAGCTTAGGTTAGCTTCGAGCGCACAGATACAGCTGTTTCAGTAAGGTAGAAAACACAAGAACATGTATTTGTTCTACACAATTATTGCAGCATTGGTTTCTTTTTTCGTTTTGAAATGGATGAAAAAGAGGAGGTATTGCACTGACCTGAAAAGACTCGATGGCAAAACAGTTCTCATTACAGGTGAATAACAACCCGCTGACTTTTACGAGCAGGTCATACCGTGTGTATGTCTGTGGGTTTAAATGATGTTAGTTCAGTTTGAGAAGCTAAATGACATTTATACACCAGACCAGACCTGTAGCCTGACGTAACAATGGGTTTTAGAGTATTGTATTGTATTTGTCCTCTTCGTGTTGTAAGCCTCACACATGCACAAACAGAACAGCTGTTACCTTTTCTCCCTGCAGGTGGGAATTCTGGTATCGGCAAAGAGACAGCCGTTGCCTTGGCCATGAGAGGAGCCCGTGTCATCATCGCTTGCAGAGACCAGGACAAAGCTGAGAAGGCTGTGAGAGAGATCAAATTTAAGAGTCACAGTCTGAACGTTGCTCACATGGAGCTGGATCTTGCCAACCTGCGCTCTGTGAGGGACTTCTGCAAGAGCTTCCTTCAGAGAGAGAAGAGCCTTGATATCCTGATCAATAACGCAGGTGAGGAGGGTTTTAAGAAAGTGGAGAGTCTGAATCAAGTAATAAACAGGATGCACAGAGTGTGAGGGTCACTGAGGAAAACCTGGGATTTAAGCTTCATGAATATTTTAATTTCTCACATTCATCTATTATCATTATTTATTTTAATTATTATTTTTTTTACTCGACAAAAGGTCAAAACACCATGAAAATATATCCTCGAACGACTTGTATGTTAAATGTCTGATTGATCAAGTATTAATAATTCATAATGCAGTAGAGCAAAAGCTGATTACACATTGTTGATGTGTATATTGTAAAGCAATATGTCAGTCTCCGTGTTTGTTTGCCAATTAGAAAGTTTGACAATTCTGATTATTTTTGTCTCAAAAACAAAAGTACAAGCTTGTTATTGGTCAGTTTTACACACGTGTGAGTGAGGATACCTTTTTTTTTTCTCTCTTCCCGTTTCCTTCTCCACATCCCTTCTTCAGGTATGCCCAGTGTCCTTGACTGGACAGACGATGGCTTCAGCATGTGTTTTGGCGTCAACCACTTGGGTCACTTCCTCCTTACCAATCTCCTCCTGCCCCGTCTGAAAGAATGTGCTCCCAGCCGGGTGATCACCCTCACATGCTCCAACTACAAATACCAGAAGCTGGACTTCCAAGACCTCAACTACAACCTGCTGCCCTTCTTCACCTACTGCCGCAGCAAGCTGGCCAACATCTACTTTAGTCAGGAACTGGCTCGCATCACAGAAGGAAAAGATATCACCTGCTATGCTGTGCACCCCGGTAAGAAGTTTGTTGATTAAAAATGTACTTCCCAATCTCATATTTCCAAAAAAACTTAAATGCTTCCTTGAGAAAGTTGTTGTTAGATAGGATGTAGGATTGAGTCAAGACATTGGACCCAATTCACAATAGCAGGAGATTCCGTGGAGGATCCAGACAAACTAGTGTGGCCAGGTTTGAGCATTCTGTTTTTCCTTCTGAGCTCACTTAGACATTATCTGGAGATTAGACGAGGAAGCTGGAAGGAGAATCTCTGGAGAATGTCCAGAGCGACTTTGGCAGACATTTGTATTCACATATACAGCCCCTCTGTGCAATCTCAGGAGAATGTCTGAGCTTCGGTGCAAATATACAGTATGAATATTCCTGACATGTTGATGTTCACATGTGTTGCTCCAGGTTTTGTCCAAAGTGGCTGGACGTGCCACTTCTCCATCCTGTTCCGGATGATGATGCAGGTGATCATGTGGATGTTTTTTGTGCCGTGTGAGATTGGAGCTCAGACTGTCATCTACTGTGCCGTGTCAGACGAAGCGGCCAAACATAGTGGCGGTTACTTTGTTGACTGCCGTCCTGCCACTCTGCGTCCTTTCGCTAGAGACGCTGGTGTGGCCAAGAAACTGTGGGAGGCCAGTGAGAGACTGGTAAAACTGGTTTGATGCTAAAAGCTGAAGAAAAGTGGGTGTTTGTTCGTTTGTTTTCTGGTGTGTAATTTATGGCCATCTTTTTTTTTTACTTTGACGTATTTATGTCTGAAATAAATGTTTTTGTTGTATAAAATCCATTTATTTTTCCCTTTTTTCCATCAAGACATTCTTTGGACATTGTCATTTTTTGTTTGTTTGCTTTCACAGTGAAAGAGCTTTGGTATTTTTTAATTCTCAAGAGGGAACTTGTCATTCAATAGAATTATATTTCATAAACAGTTGGATTGAATAACTTTGTAACTGACATTATACAATATCAATGAAATTCAGGTTTTAATCTACTGTATGCATTTCTGTAGGGAAACTGTTGTTGCCACATTAATGTTTCTTTACATGTTTTTTCACTCCACAGTAAACAATTGTTTACAATCAATAATTAAAAGCATTACTGTCAAAGGTTATAATAAAGGGGCGTCCCACAGCCAAATGATAAGGGCATGTACCACAAGGTCACATCCAGGCCAGACAAACCATTTCCTGTCTCTCTTCACTATAATTAACAATATAAGGGAAATGCAAAACAACTTCTAATGTAATTAATTAGTCAATCAAACACATAACTGCTGGTTAGAAAACATGTCTGATGTTTTCAAACTCAAAATAGAAGGATTTGAGTTTGAAAACAAAGTGAAAGTGTCAGGGATATGATAGTTCACTCATTTTAGTAAAAGCCTGAGAAATTCTGACTTCATTTGTAACAGATGCTTGTGCTAGTTTTTGTTGTTATATTTGTTTTATTCTTTAAAAGCTTAACTGAAACTAAAAAGTACTACAAATTGGCTATGGCTGGATGTCCTGAACGTTTTAGTTTTTTTTTTGGAACAATACGTAAATTTATTGTTCCTGTCAAATCAATCAATGCAATTTAAAATGAACTGGAGGATCCTAGACTCAAACCACTGATGTTCTAAGTAACAACACACCGAAGCCACATCAGCTCTCACACAAGTGTGTGAAGCTTTATTGAGAAAATGGCATTTGTGAGGGCTAGGACACATACTTAAGATTTTCTTAAACCTTAAGTTGAATTATTTTAGTTTATGTTGCTCACTATGTGTATGAGACAAGTTATATTTAACAATAAAATCATTCACACACATAAAAACTTTTTTTTTTTCTATTTAAACTGTAATTTTATTGATAACACCTTAACACGTTTAGCACGTAAGCAATAATCAGAAGAATCAGAGATTAATATTATCATTATACAGAAGAAACTCAAACTGACACAAATAAGAGACAGATTGTAAATAGAAAGAGTCAGCTGCAGAAAAAATAAGAGGTTCAAAAGGGAGAGACTGGAGGAAAGAGTGCAAGACACCAAAGAAACAAACGTGTTGTCAGTGCAAATTAGTCACTGGCTGGAGAAAGAAGATGACCTCTAAGCACTAAAGGACAGTTAGTGTAGTTTATATGTAGGTGGATCAGTGGTACTGGTACTATGTCAGTCATAATTGTACAGCCCAGATCAATATTCACAATGGAAGCTGGTTCTTACTCTACACTACTAAACTGCTGTTGCTGTTGCTTCTGCCTGCGTGGTCAGATTCGAGTTGTCACTAAAATAAACATATGGTGCAGCTACGTCTGCTTGTGCTTTTTGTTGTGTGATTGCGCCCCCTACTGGAGCTCAATATTGTGAGCTGCTGTGTTTTAGCCTCTAATGAGACACACAGCACAGGCTCATGCATTCGCTATCACTGATGCCGATGGTTCTCATGTGCTTGTAGTATTCTCTCATTTACGTGTACGAACGGCAGCCATCCTGCACTGACAACACAGAGCCCGGTAGAATAACATGCGAAATTATCATCATCACCATCATCATCCTTAGTGCCACAGTCATTAATAGAATTCTCTTCATTATGTCATCTCGAGACAAAAATAGTTATATGCACTTAAAAAGCTGAGAAAATAGTAAAATAGTAAGGTAGAGTATACCAGCATTCAGTAGAAAATGTGAAACCAAATGAACAGGAAAACAACAACAACAAAAGAACAACTACAAAGAGTGCTGTTGACTGTCATGCAGAGAAAATGCCAGCTATGCTGCAAAGAATTATTTGCAGTTGTGTAACACTGTTTACTCTCACTTTTTCAATGTGTGACTCTTTTTAAACTCATGGTCAAGTGAACACACACAGGAGAACAGAAGAACAAAATGTTTGTACTGTGCATGCTGCTATTTCTTCTCTTTTTTGGAGTAGGGTGTGTGTGTTTAGCAAGTGGACATGAACAATGTTAAAAAAAAAAGTTTGAAAAGAAACACTGCACGGCCTCAGTGAAGATTTTGAGAGGGATAGTTCACACAAGTGTTCAAAGTATACATGAAGAAGAAAAGAGAGACAACATAAAACTGTTAAAATGTCAAAGTCTGCGTAAATCTAATGTTGCAGAGAGAACAAAGGCAAGAAAAAGTAAAAGAAATTCACACCATGTTGGTCGTTACAGAGAAAAAACAAAACATGCAGGATGCAACTATGTGTACTATCCCTTTATATGATGGAGCAGTGTCCCAAGAATAGCAGACAGTACGTGCACACAAGCTGTACAATGAGAAAAAAAACACTAACAAATAAAGCACAATATAAATATCCACTAAAATAAATAAATAAATATTCAAAATAAATAGAAACCTGAGGACTATTCACCAAACCGACTGTCCGGTCTCTTTGATATCTTGGTCTGACCAATATGGGACGAGACACACGCGAAAGGCAGCCATTAGTGGACGAGCAAAGTAAAAGTGGAGCGGATCGCAAAGTCACACTCTGACAAAAAAAAGTTTGTAATTGCTGCAAAGTCCGTGTGTATCATCCCGTCACACCTGGCACAAGCACTTCATATCATACAAAAAGCTGATACTACTGTCACACAAATCAAAGAGCACAAAAGTAAAAACATGAAAAAAAAAATAAAAAATCAAATCAGGAGACAAAAAGGCATCCTGGGCTGAAGGCAGCAGACTGATATGTCCTGCAAAATAAAGCCTTCGCCCTCGGTCACATCATCAACATCAACCTTGCAATACACATCCAGAGCGATGGATGCAGTGCACATGCACACACTCACACAGATGTTACACAAGCTGGTGGCAAAGGACTGTGCTGAAATGAGGAGCCAGAAGAGCGGAGCTGTTATGTGTGTGTGTGTGTGTGACACCTGCAGATACATGTGAACTCATGGTAAGGCGCGGGGGAAATCTGTCAATCCTCATCACTGATTCAGACCAAAGTGTGAGTGCTTCATTAGAATCAACAGGCAGCAGCAGGAGTTTTCTGCATTATATGGCTTTGGAAGTAAGAAAGGTCAGACCTCCACTGGGAACCTTTTCTTTAGAGCGCCACCTTTCCCTTTTTGACATTTTCAGCAAAAACAGCTCCCGCTTCTGTGTTCCCGACAGCACCAAGTGTTTAGCGAGTTAAAAATACACCAACTTTTGAGAATGTGCTGAGCTTCAAGCCTCTGCTTCAAGCTGTCAACAGCAGGAGTCACCAGCAGTGTGTTCCCCTCCCTCACTGAGCATCTTTATTGCACCACCAAGGCAGAAAATCAACAAAAAACAGCTCCCGGTAGAAACAGGGAGGCAACGGTGAACTGCTGCTCACTGACATTTCTGTGACTCACTCTTGTACAACAGAGTGTGGGTTCAGAGGACAGTGAGTTCTAGGAAGTATGGAAACATAACACAGTCACTGCCACCAAAAGAAGGAACCTTTGTGTTACTGTGCCGTGCCACACATTTTACATTTATCTAATCGTGACATGCAGCCTCTCATTTAGTCACAAGTTGGTGTGTTAGAAAATAATATGAAACATTTTGATTGTCAAAGTCCTTTTCTCGTCTGCTATGAAGTTTTACCATTCTTTAGCCTTTTAGTAGAAAGATACAATGACAATGCAATACACACATGATGTACCAAAAATTATGTTTCCACCTAAAATGAGACTCTTTTCTTTAAACTTCTGTTATTTGAAAATATAACTTTGAATGTGTATAACTGGTCCAGGCCTACAAATAATCCTCATTTTACTTTATACCAGCAGATTATCTATGCTGCAGTGGCCCTTGGCCATAATATTTCCTCTTTGGGTTGCAAGTTTGCTTTGTCAATTAAGAAAACACAAGATCTGCGGTCATACACGAAAATAAATTGGTATTTTGTGATGATGTATGAATAAATTGTAACTTTGTTTCTTATGGGTGCAGCAAAACAATGAAAGGAGAACGTGTTTTTCCTTTCAGTCATGTTTACAATACTGCTTCAGTCTTATACTGTACACGGAGATGGAAACGCAAACATGGTGAAACTCTTATTGGATGCTTTTTTCTTAAGAAAAAAAATAAAATAAAAATGTGTTTGAAATGTTGTCAGTCAGAAAGACAATGAACTAAGCTCGACCCCTCGAGAGACTTTTCACATTGCAACACGGGAAAAGTTCCCAACTTCCTCCAACTTTGCAGAGTCAGTGTTTTCTGGATCAGAACATGCTTTACCAAACCACAGCCACTCACTCACACATACACACACACGGATTCACTCTTGACCTTCACATGACACCCATCAGACACACCCTTTCCAAAAAAAAGACAAAAAAGAAAAGGAAAATAGGAAATAATCCTCCAAAAAACAAATGAACAGACAAAATGACCATGAGTTAGGGCGCAGTATTATAGCTAACATACAAGAGGCAAATTACAAAAAAAACAAAAAAACTGCCAATATCATTTTCCACTTAATAGCCACAATAAAAACAGCCACTGTTAATACTGGGAAAAACATGCTTCCTTAAAAAGATAGAGAAAAACAAACAAACAGACAAAAGATTTCCTTCAACTCTAAAAACCACTGGCATCAAGAATTATGAATTATACAAATTACAAATGCACTTTCAAATGTGTTGTAACTATATAACTATAATAATATAATAACAATAATATAGTAATAATAATAATAATAAGGATAATGATAATAGATTTTACTTAAAACTTTACATTATGTATTTCCAGTGCAGTGTTTATGTCACACGAGTGTGGATTCACATGAGGACAAGAGGGTCGGTGCCACAAATAGTGTGTGGATGAGGGAGAGACCACAGGAAGAGGGAATCACACAAGTGTGGAGAAAAAAACCTCCACCTCCACCAATCATTCACCCAGTGTGCTGCAGGGGAGAAGAGGAAGCTGGAGAGAAGAGACGGAGGATGCTGCTGTCTGACGGCTGTCACAAGGTGTTTTAGAGCAGGTGAAAGACAGGGGGCAGTAGTAGTAAGAGAAGAAGAAGAGATGCATTCTGGAGGTGGAGGTGGAAGCCGGGCATCTGTGGAGGGAGGGTTTGTTGAAGAAGGGCGAGGAGCCCCTGAAACTGACAGTGGACTTGTTCTTTCACCCCTTTCTCCTCCACCACCACCACCACCACCACCTCCTCCTCCTCCTCCTCTTCTTCCTCTTTCTCTCCTCACTGACAAAACTATGGCATTCATCCCTGAAAAGGAAGCCGTGATGAGTAAATTACATACAGAGCAATGACAGTATGACTCACATCACAGTAGAACTGCAACAATTGCATTTGATGACAATACAGGCAGAAGTGAAGCCTCCTCTACTACAATTTTTTCTGTGTGTGTCAAAAAAAGCTCATTCTGATTAAATGCTTGATGCATGTACACTGCATTCATTCACACAGACGAGTGACAACATTCTTAAGCTTCCTTGCCAAAGTTGCGGATAAAAAACAAACAGGATAAGCGTGCTGTGAGACGAGAGCGTTACCTTTCAGTGAGTTGTCATCTGGACCTCACTGGAGCGGCGCAGCAGGCGCGCCTGAGCAGTGGAAGTGGATGTTCTGCCACTTGCTGTCTCTACGGTGCCACACGCGTGTTTCCTCCGACTGGCTGGACCGTGGTCGACCCTGGCCGTCTACAAACTGAGTCAAGCGGATGTAAGCGATGCAGGCCGCGTCCTCGCCGATCAGGTGGACGTGAGGGTTCAGGATGGTGGTGTGAATGGGTTTGTTGTTCTTAGCCAAAACTAAAAAAAAAAAGTTGACGTGGACAATGTGTAGAGGAAGAAGAGGCAAAACAACAGCATCATTACGACAACGCTGTTATCGCTACTCATAATAATAAGCACAGGTTGTCCAGCAATAATAAGAAAAGGAAGACTGGCATCAAATACTAAAGCTTAGAAGAATTAGCTTTGTCTGCAGGTCATCAAAAATAATCATTTTAGACCAAGGTTCTCTGTCCAGAGCTTCTCTCTGTGTGAACTGTCCTGTCATTGGTCAAAGTTTAAGTTCTCTCAGATCTCTTGGTTTTCACTGTGTTGAAATTATTGATCAATAACGCACTTTCAACAACATAAAAAACATGTATAAGCATGACAAAGGGAGCATGAGTTATTAAAAAAACCAAAACAAAACTGTCAAAACAATAAATTCATCTATTGAACTTACGGTTCTCAAAGTAAAATCTGTGAAAGTCCATCCCCTCTACGAGGTTTCCCAGCGCCTCAGGCTCAAACGAAGTCAGTCCAGGATCACAAATCTTACTGAAGAGAAAATATCACAACCATGTTCATTGATGAGTTAAACCTTTAAATATTGGTTATGAACTAAAACAAAGGTGCAGACTCACGCGTATGCCTCAAAGTCTCCATTGTTGATCGCCTCTATCAGCTGCTCTGTGATCTTGATGATTTCTTGTTTGCGTGCTGCAGAGAACGAAAATAATCTAATCAGAAATTATCAGAAAACAGACGTAGGTGTAAGATGTAAAATATTTTTAATTCATCTATGCAACAACATGGGTGCTTAGACAAAGGCAGTTAAGATTAAGATGAATACTGTAAAACCTCTACATGGTGTTTAGGGATACATTTCTTACATGCCCCAAACAAATAAAACATCAAAACACATCAAGAGAGACCTTGTGCATCCTGTTCAATTGTGAAAACACACACAGTATCACATCAAATCACTGCAAACATTAAAGTTCATGACATCTCAGTGAGGCAAAAGCAGCCAAACGATGCACACATTTCTTCGCTCAGAGGCATTAAACACACAATCACACACACACACAAACCAGAAACCATTTTGACACAATCCTCTTAACTCCATGAACCCGTGTTTAACCATTGCAGAACATTTAACACTGTTTAACATGTTCGCTCACACACAGGCCTGCACCCGGATCCTGACATTTTGTTAGCGCCACTGTGTGGCCTCCATGCTTCGCAGGAGCAGAGGGTCGTGCGCGGTACTCACTCTGGGCAGACGAGAGGGAGGGGCTGGAGGGGGAGTGGGGGGGAGGTGGGGAAGTGGTTTGTGCAGGTGGAGGCTGCCTGGCGCTAGGTACCTGCACCGGTGCAGCATCACTCTCAGGTACAGGAGGTGCCGGCACCCTGCGGACACTGCTTACCAGGTCTGTGAGCCGTGACACTAGGAGTGTTGTTGGCAGGATGGAAGGATGGATGGATAGAGTGGATAGGGTGGTGGAGGAATGCAAGAACAGATTACAAAGAGAAAAACATGAAGTTGATGAAGAATGAAGAAATGAAGCAAATCTCTTCAAGAATTTGTCACTTATAAACAATAAAATGAAACAATAACAATGGACGGTGACATTAAACCAATTGTTGTGTTTATCTTATTCTTATTCTGTGCAGTTATGGTTTAATGTGAGAGTTTTGGTAGAAGTTAAACACGCAGTATATTTTATTTCACCTGTAGTAATGTTCTTCTTTTGGATGGTGCCATGACTGTTCTGTTACTTAAATAAGTAAGTTCTTGTTAGTTCCTTATCTTTTCAAATTCAAATGTACATATATATATATATATATATATATATATATATACATATGTACAGGTACATGTACTGCATATAGTGTATTTGAAGTAACTACTGTATATAATTAGTTTTAAAAAGGCCCATTCATCTCTTAAATTGGTATTTTTTAACAAATGTTAAATTCAGCAGTTGACTCCCGTAATTACAGTGTATGTGGGACTGAGTCAAAATAAACATGTCACCTCTGAATGTTGTTTTTTTTTATTATTATTTGCTAGAAAATGGATCTCAGAAGGAATAATTTTCAGCATTTTCAGCTGTACCGCCATCCTTTAATTTTAACACAGTGATTGATTTCTGCTGCTGGAGGTCTCTCAATCAAAACATCAAAAGACCTTGTTTTATGATGTTGGGCAGCAGTGTGGGATCATGGAAACTGTTGTCTTATTGTCTCATTTTGTTCCCCTGTGCAAATTTTTATTTTGGTATTTTAATACAGAAATGTTAAATACTATATCATTATTATTTGTTTTGTTATTCACTTGTTTTTCTGAGTCAAGATGGCGCCGGTGAGGAAGGCTGCCGTTGCTTGGTGTCCTCAATTTAGAGTTCTATTGAATCCTTTCTTATTTTATTTTGTTGTATTTTACTTATTATTTTTCCTTACATATATCTTGCACTTATTTTCATATTTATTGCAAATCCTTTTCCTTTTAACATGTTTTTAATTACACGGTACATGACAATAACAAATCTCAAATCTTTTATTTTCTATGTGTGTTTTTAAATATTCTGTAGTGTGAATTTGGTGTCAACATGTTTAATTCTTCTCTTGGTTGACTTCAAAACAAATTTCTTGAAGACATTGTAAAAGATGCAGGAATAACACAAACAGATCCGTGTAAATGAAGTGATCAATGTAGAGTTTGGAAATCAATCATGAAGTTTTACTTCCTGTCCTTCCTTTCCAAAAGGACACGTGAAAGACAGAATCTCCTTCATGCATCATCTCGCAGCAAAACAGAGGAAGTCATGTTTTTCTCTTCCAGTGGTCACACTCCCTGTTTCCAGTGGCCACACTCCCTATTGTCTACTCACTCTGCATTGGGACAGCAGGGGTGTGTGGAGGGGAGGGGGCTGAGCGCACAGCGGGAGGTGGTGTGACAGATCTCCCTTCAGTTTCGGCTGCAGGCCCTGAGCCCCTGCGCACTGAGCCCAGCAGGTCAGCAAACTTTGCAGCGGCTGAGGTTTGGGAGGGAGGAACATGGGAGACAATGCACTTGAGAGGAAGCACGACCACTTCAATAAGAGACTTCATGAACATAGACAAAGATCGAGAAGGAGACCCATCCAAATGTGACAGAGGATGAGGTTTATCAAACATTTGTTAGAAGTACTGCAACTGTACTGGATGTATTATTAGAGCTTTTCAGTCTGACTGCAACAAAGTGAAGGGAATGTAAAAAACAACTCATGCTTAAAAATAACAAATGAATATGTGACTGTCACTAGCGTTGTCTTGCTATTCCACATACACTTATGACCATAGGATGAGTAGTAAAGGGGCAGCAATGGGTTAGGGTTAGTCGTTGTTATTATTGCGTCTCTGCTTGGTCTGATCACAGAAACAATGTAATTACACTACTCGAATACTGGGTCCTTTATCTGAAAACAGGCTCAGTCAAGCTAGCGTTTGTGTGGATACAGCAGCAGTGCAGGGTGAAGGTGAGTCCAAGAAGCCTTTATCCCTTTCAACTGACTCTTAACTGTATGTCTTAACATAAAACAAATCACTTCTTGTGTGCAGTGCAGGAATGTAACCGCAGGAATGTCACCGAGCAACAAAAGTCTAAACAATCCAAACACAGCTAAACAGAGAAATGCTGGAGGAGTCGTGTGGAACTGATTAATCAGAATTGTGTGAAGTCATTTGACAATGGTTTGAAGGTAACAGACATTTGTGTAGCGCCAAGCTCTTATGTAAGTATTTATGCTGATACTGGATGTTTCAGTATGATAACAACAATAATAATAACAATAATAATAACAATAACAATAACAATAACAATGATAATAATAATAATAATAATAATAATAGTAATAGGTGCAACGGGAGCTGATTAAATCGACATGTATGTCAGGGTACTTGAGGGACATTGCGTGTCTTGTTGCGTATGCAGGCACTACACACAGCAAAGGGTTTAGTAAGGGTGAATTACCAGTAGAGCATATACAGTATGTGTGTTACCGGCTGTAACACACAGGCCATGCTGACTTACAAAACACAGCAGATGAGGAGCCTTGCGAGCTATCAGGCTGGGAGCTTGTGCTGGACTGCGCCTTAAGCGAGCTGTTGTCTAAGCTCTTCCCTGATAACATGCACACGCACACATACACAAAGAATGAGAACACATGTATCCACTGAAGAATGACAACCAGTCGCACATATTCCACAAACAGAGAGGTAACAGTGAGAAATAACTGGGAGGGCCGAGCCAGAGCTGGTGTGATGATGGAGGGGCAGATATGTACAAAATGTTAAACTCAGTCAACCTTTTTGTTTTTGTTTTTTTTCCTCACAGCTAGTTTTCACTGATAGTCCTACAAAAAAACTAAATGTTTTCCTCATTATCCCAGTTAATGACCCCACTTCAGTGTGATTTACTGCCATGGCTGCTGCTGTTTGCGAGGTTTTACTGAAACTTTACTGGGAGTCTTCCTGTGAACAGAAAATGTATGAAGACAGCAGTGATGGCCATGATAATGACAGATTTGGATGTTACTCATTACCACTCATCTGTTTTATCAGCTGGCACAGAGGGAAATGTAACACATGGGCACACACTGACAAATGAGAAAAAAAGAAAAGAAAATGTCTGCAGGAAAAAAAGAAAAAACAGATGGCACAAGAAAGAGATGTCAAATGAAGAATGGTATGACTACAACAGCTTGAATAGGCTCAAATGAAACAGAACTCAACATTTTTATCAATAAATTTTTACTTTAAATGAGCAATGTCTTAACTGTGAAGTTCCGGGCCAAAACCTATGTTAAAAATAAAACTTTTAGCTGATACAGGTGTTTTTGTTTGTTTTATTTTCATAGTTTTTTGTGGCAAGAACACAAAATGGACTGCAACAATTAAGCGATTATTACCAGAATTTAACAAACTGACAACTATTTTGATAACCAAATTAAATGTGAATATATGTATTTATAAACAAGATATTTGAGGAAATGTTGTTTGATGTTTGGGAAATCCCTGATGGACAAGTTTAGATGTTTGATTAAACAAGAAAATAATCAATAGTCTTTATTAATTCAGTCTTTTTCAAGAAAAAGACTGTCTGTCTTAAACCTTCACACTATGACAGCACCTTATAATAATCATAAATCAACAGTTATAGAGCCATGTTAGTCTCTTACTCGTTTCTTCAGTATACATAGCTGACCCAAATGAGTGTCTGTATAAGCAAATGTTTTGCTCAATCTTGTTCTTATTGGCTGATACAGAAACGATAAATAAATCAGTGCCTCCTCACAAAGGTTCTTACTCTCGCGAGAAAAGCTCACTGGTAAAACATTGTTCTTGGAAATTGGTTGAATAACTATGCCACAGTACAGCTCACATTACGTGACTGACATATGATCCCTGGGAAATACAGTGAAGAATCATCCATTTAAATCAACAGATGTCACAAGAAGAGGAACTTCAAGTAGTTTAACAGCATGTAACCCAATAAATTATAACTTACGTAATAAAGTTGTCACTTATATGTCTTTGACTAGATTAACGAGTCGGGAAAAATGTCTGTTACATGTTCTCAACTATAAAAGTACTGAGAACATAACAGTAAGTGTCCACATGCTCCAAAAGTCAGCACAAGTGTTGGGTTACAGTCAGCTGTCACGCACTCACTATCCTGAGACTCTACAAAAAAAAAAAAAAAACATGACAAAAAAACCAATCCAACCTCTTCCTCCTGTCCTCACCTGGCTCTTGTAGTTTTCTGTGACACTAGCCGTGCTATCCACCAGTTCGTATCTTAGGAGCCTTAAAATTGCTGTGTGAGACTAATGCCAATCCAAGGGTGGCGCTCGCAGAGCAGTGCGTCTCCAACACCCCTCTGGGTCCTCCGTCTCTATTTCCTGCCACCAGGACTAAATTTAGACGCCAGCCCCTTTAGCCCCGACCCCCTGACCAAGGTGCCCTTGTCCTCTCCATTCCTGTCAGAGGGGTGGGGTGGTGGGAGTCCGATTTGGGACTTCGGAAGGGAAGGAAATGGGCAGAAGGAGAACTTTCACTGTGCGTACAGGGGGCAGTACAGTATGGGACTGTAGTACGTTTGGAGACCCTTCACATTTGAAATGATACCAACACCGGCTATCTTGACTTCAATACTTTCGTAAAAAAAAAAATAATAAAAAAAAAATAATAATAATCCGTAAAAAAAGAGCACTTTCCCCTTAAATATCACTGGATAAGTGTAATACTTATTCTTACACGGAGGCTCTGCTGTGGTTGCTAGGGAATTTGTGACATAGCAGCAAAACCTCTTTTGGAGAGAGGAGGAGATGGAAGTGCACATTCTGTTATGCACGCTTGGCACCGAAATGATGCGTTCATGACCTGATTTAGACTCATTGTACTTAGCCTGGATGTGGAGAAGATCCAGAACCCAAAAGATAACACGCACCGGTAAAATAAAAGGCCAGACATAAGAGCTGTTTTTGAAGTTATTCACTAATATATGTCATATGGCCAACATAGAAACAATTCCACCAATAGCAACACACACACACACATACACACAGGAAACTACACAACTCAGCAAGCTGACACCTTGCACAGGCATGTTGGTATTTCAAAGGTGCGTGTTTCTTGGTATTAAGGTTTCAGCCAAACGCCAACACTTTTGAGAAAGCCAAACCACAGCAGCATCATAAGGACGTTTACTTGTCGCAGGCTATCAGCACCTGCATGGTAACTGTGCTGGTGACTATATTTATGTCACGTTTACACCACCCATACCACGCTTACTTTTAAAACCCCACTTCTCTTCATTTAGCTTGAGTAGTTGTTGGTACATAAATTGCATTACAAAACTTGTCTTACACAATTACATAATGTAAACTGAGTTGAGATACATTGTGACACAAATGGCCACTATTTCACTACAAATACAAAGGCAGTCATGGTGGATTAAGCATTCATTTCTACCCTGAGGCTTGTGACAGTGCTGGAAAAAAAACAAGTTAATGAGAAGCAGAGCATCAGCAGCAGTGAGGTTTTAGCAGTTCTCTCTCCAACTGTCAATTGTGATCTTGTGAAAATGATCCCAACAGCTCACACTTTTCATTGATTCAGCTTTCTCAAAAAGGAACAGCTTACAAATCATGTTTTCCATTTGTGAGTGAACGGTTATTCAATTGATTGTCACATAACAGTTGAACTTGAAAGGCAATTGGCCCATTCTCCTCTTCTCACAGTTTTAGTGTGTTATCTGTCAACTGGCTTACCCCTAGCTTTTAAAGCTTCTTTTGGTCAATAAAATAACTCTCTGGTGTGATAGTGAAGTTCTGGGATTATAAATCAGCTGAAAAACAATTATACATGGTAAAAATGTCTTGTGAGTATGTATTTTTTTTTGTCATCTTACCTTTAACATCCTCGTCCTCCACAGTGGTGTTGCTACTGTCTGATGACTCCTGGAGATCAGAGACAGACAGTCAGTTTGAGATGGAGCACAGTAACACAAGCACATGAGGACGCACAATAGCTGAGAGCTAAAGACACTTTACAGTTACAACACATGGCCAGCAGGGGGGCTTGGACCAAATGCCAAACATGGGATGGCGTTTGTTCGTCACCATCATTAATCTGCTTTGGCAAATACACATTCATACCATTCCTCCTAGTCCATCAGCCGATCAGCACAACATGCCACCATGACAGCAGTCAATCCATACTCCATTTTAACTCTTAGTGTGAAAGCATTTTTTTTTTTTTTACTCTGCTTCATTGTGTGTCATTTGTGTTTGTGTGAATGACGTCTTTCCTCCACAGGACACTTTTGTCTCTTGCTGAAAAACTCAATGAAATCCATCCTTCGTTGTTAGTAACAGGAGCAGAAGGGATTCTCACAGGCTGATTGGCTGTCATGCTAAGGTGATGTAATCTATACATTTATCTGACTGGCTGTCTTCTACTCTTCACAGGCTTTAGCCACAGGAGCTTCTAATTTCCAATTAGCAGATTAAATGAGCCTAAATTCCCCTGCAAGTAAAGGAGAGTTGAGAGACTCATTGACCTCATTAGTGGTGCACACGTACATGAACAACGTCACAAGATAACAGCACATAAGCGCTTTCAAGGCATATTAAAGAGCGGCTGGCCTGGGGAGAGGAAGAAAAATGAAGAGAAAGTGTTTTTCATGTGTACAAACATGTACGTGTGAGGAGGAGAGCTGTTGCCAGCATCCTTCAATAACACAGATATTATTAAACGTGCGATTACACCTACAGTTTATTTTCTCTGAATCAGAGAGAATGTTTATTTGTGACATTTTTAGTGTTGCTAAAATGCACATGTAAATATATATATTTTTCATTTCAAATACTTAATACATTATCAATTTTTATTTACTTTCTGAGGCAGGTGACATTTGACCAAAAAGGGTGCCGCATCATCCAAAGATGAGGACAACACTATGTACCTCTACAGCCATGTGAACAATGAGGGAATTTCGGCTTTCTTTTAAAATGTATCTTCAAAATAGTAGTGTGTTGGTCACAAACATGAAGTTACCCTGCTCTTTTACCATGTTTCCTTTCTCCACTTCACCTGTCTAAAGAGACCACATATTAAACTCCACCCTCAAGAGGAACTATTGTGTCACATATGAACTCATTATATGAAGAAGATAGAGTAGGAGGATGAAGTCAGACGGCTTCCTTTTAGCACAAGAGGTCCACATTTACACATGGAGATGGTCCTTTCTGATCATGTCTTTGAAAAGTTTACCTTCGGTTAACCAAGCTTCATGGACCAATGGCACTGTTTAAGGTTTGTTTTCTTTTACCCATAAAAAGGGCATGTTGTTGACATTATGTGGTCACACAATATAAGTAACTTGCCCAGAATCCAGAAGTAAAGAGAATCAGCAACAACTGGACTGAAGGTCCAGACTAGAGGTCTCTTCAGCCTCTTGGATTAAAATTTAAATGTCTTCAGGAATCTACAGCCATGTGCAGTTGCTCCTTATTTACACCTTTGTACAACCATGACCTTGATGAATGAGAGCAGAGATAACCTGTGCAGAGAGTCTGGCAATACTAGGATTTGGATCAGGAACAAAGATAGATTACCATGCATGTGCAAACACACACAGAAAATATTTAATTGTGACACATTCCCTCCAAACTAGTCTGGACGATATGGGGCAAAAATATATTAGCCTTCACTCACCCCGACAGAGGAGACTCAACTCTCCTCTGAAGAGGTGCAAACACGACCACAGCTTCAGAGCGATGGATATAAATGGTTTTGTGTAACTCAACACTGCTTTCAAAAATATATTGCTATAATTTAAACAGTCGGTAAACCCAGCCCTACTCCAAACACATACTATTACACACACATTCAGACTAACTGAAGTCGCTACATCTGACATCTTAAAATTCCATGATCCAGCAAAAGATGTTTATTTTCCTAGTCAGGTAAACTTACTTTATTATGTAGCACAATGAAGAAGCATTTGACTGGTTGATACCGGTGGCTGTAATATTTATATGTTCTCAAAATTACCTTTGCTGTCAGTCTTTGTTCACCTGCTAAGCTTTAAGAACAGTCTTTATAACTGGTGATAATACCACTTGCACAAACTCATAAATACAATTTTATCATATACTAATACTGTCTTTTATAACATAATGGGGAGTAATACGTGTGTGCAAGTTAAAATTATTTAGATCACAGCATCTAAAAAAACAACCAAAAAACGTCTTCATCATACAAAGTCATGAATGAGAGATATTTTAATGATAACGACAAACATGAGGGCATACGCATTAGCAAAACTGTGACGGTTTGGGATCACACGGATGCACGATAAAGAGAAGGATCAAAAGGCAGGAGAGGATGAGGAAGAGGAGGAGAATGACAAAAAAAGGACAAAAGCAGGTCAGCAATGGGGAATGATGTATACCTTTGTTCCGTCTACTGGATTATGGATGACAGTTGTCTGAGGTTCCTGCAAGAGGAGGGGAGGAGAGATAGAGGAATATGGAATGAAAGAGAGAAAGGAGAGAAAACGGGGGAGGGGGGAGGAAAAAAAGAAACTTTTTTTTACATAAATGTCGACAGAGATGGATAAATTGCGAAAAAAGAAATTAACTCAGAGGAAGAAAGAGTGATATGAATGTTGGATGAAGAGAAAGTGCTTGTTGTGGTTGGTATAAAAGAGAGCAAACGGACAGGGTCGGCGAATAAGCTGAAACTAATTTGGAGTCAGCTTTGTTATCTGCATGGGTAGTACACACACACAGCCGAAGGAAAAGAGGGATGTGAAACGCTTTAAACTTTTAACCATCTATGGTGCTGCTGAACATGGAGGACACACTATTTCTGCTCTACCGTTTTATGCGGGTATAATTCTAAAATGCCTCCATACATGATGCAAATATGCACTGAATTAAGAGGATTATAAAATTTTATTTAAAAAATCCGCCACCTTATAGAATATAATTGCTCTATAATTGACACAGATAACCACCAGCCACAACATCTTACAAGGGACCAGCACAGGCCGCAAAAAAGACTTCACATACTCCACAAGATGAAACCAAGTTGTTCTGCTGTGCCAAAAAAGGCAAACAATCCTGAGCACTGAGTACTGGCATCATTTCAGGATTCCTTACTGAAACAAATACATTTTAGCAATTAGTGCATCCTCTTACACGCTTGGATTGGAAAAGTATTGCCCTCTCACTACCCTAACAGCACCCGCTGGCTGCTGATGATTCAGATGTACATGATGTTTTTTTGTTTTTTCTACAGCTCTGCGCAGGCTGTTAGAAGCACTTGATGTAGAGTAAAAATTAAAAAAATCCACCCCCCCATTTACAGCTTTCCTCTCAACCCCAGGAAGTGACACCTCTTTGATGACCAATCATCAGCTGTCTCCCTGGTGATGATGGTGGTGTTGTCAGGGCAACCATTACCCAGGGAAACAGGTACCAGTGGCGACTTGGGAGATGATGATGAGCGAGAACAAAGTACCTAGGGTTTGCATGAGAGAGGAGGGGACAAGTGCTGATGGAGTCACTTCAGACTCTACACTCACATTATTGCTGCTCACAGATGCTCAATTAGCCCAGGTTTAATTTTGATGTTCTTTTTTAATGTAAACATATTTAGCATGACCCTTCCTAAAAATAGGGTCATACCACCCAAGGCAGTCTGTCTCTCGATGGTAAGCTTGCAGCTCAGCGTGGAGAACACAGCCGTCCTCCCACTCCCTACTCCTTTCAAAGTTTAGGGAAAAAGCATAGACAATATATATAAAAACATAGATGTAGTTTTCCAGTTTCCTGGGTGAGGATAACCCAGAAATATATTGCCATTAGAGGGTGACTATGATGGCTGCAAACAGATTTCAGTTTTAGCGCAAGACTATGGGAAAATGAGCTTCTACTTTACAATTGATATATTAAGTCATTAACATTTTCCTGAGGAGCTAATGATCTCAATCACTATTTGTTACCACTCAAAAAAATATAAAAATAATAAATTTAAGTTTCACTGTCAGCTTCAAGTGGGACTGCTGCAGTGGCACACCTGCTGAGGAGAGAGAAGTAATTAAATCACTTGTGTTTTAATGAAGAGATGCAGCTTTCCAGCAAAGTTGGCTGAGAGATTACCATTTAGCTCATGATTTAACAGAGAAATACTGCTACTGGTAGGAAACGAAAATACAAAATTGAATAATGTGAAAAAAAAAATGTGATGATGTTGATTTATTGGTAATTGATTGCATTTGTGCGCAACAATATTTATTAACATTAAATGCTGAGATGTACCTTTGTACAGTCAGTGTGATAAAACTATATTTAGAGTGCCGAGCGCAAAAGGAGCCAAACTCAAGTTGGTGAGATCATTACTGTGGCATCTAGGACTCAGTTGCCAGTGATTTATGATTGAGTGTGGTGAATGGCCTGGTTTTAAATGGAATGATATAATGTGCTATAATAGTGGCAGACCCATTATTACTCCCACAGCATTTAAATAAGGCTCACTGCTGGACAATAATTGCAATTATTTGAGTTCATGAAAATGTGTCATTAAATGTTACATCAGTATACTTTTGCAGTTTTTGCTGTTCACATTTAAAATAAGCCTTTTATTTATATTGAATGAGATTTTAAAATACTGAGAGCAGAGACATTTTGGCAGACAGAAAAGAGTGCATGCTGTCACCTCCTGTAGCATGTAGTTTTTGTTCAGGGCAGAGATCTCAAACTGATCAGTGATACTGACAATGAACCCTGCACAGCATTGTTTTTGCTGAGGTGCAGTAAAGTGTTTTTAGGACTTTTCTGAGACAAAAAAGAGGTCATTACTGCAAAAAGGCTGCAGTGTGGAGCCCAGTTTACAAAAAAGACATTTTTCTTTAAGCTGTTGATTTTTATATACAGGATTTAGATATTTGCAGGTTGGACATTTACAACTGTTTTACAGATTGCATGCACTCCAGTGTGATGATGATCATTTAAGAAATACATTCTAGGGGCAACTAATACAAATAATACTAATTGCATTACATTTACACACACTGAACCATTTACTTCCTTGGCTTATGACCATGTGCATTGTCCTGGAAGGACAATCGGCAGACCTTTGGAAGCTCACGCAGTGGGGAACCGCTTCTCTACAAATCACACTGACACTAGCTGTATGCTCCTGTCTGGCAAACTTTGACTGACATGGGAAATGACACGGCAGCACACTACCAACCCCCATTGCAAGTCACATAGCATCTCCACCTGCTGTGGGGGGGAATACCGCTGCTGGATTAAGATGCTCCTCGTGACCAGTGTGGCTATCACAGCAATCAATTAAAGACAGAGAGAGGCAAAACAGACAAGGGTGAAACTACAGGTGAGGTAGAGTGAAAGTAAAGGTCTTACGGCAGTGGGACAGATGCACACGCACAAACACACACACAGGCGAAGGCAAGGTTAAGAGGTAAATACCAGAGCAGGTGAAGGGATGTTTCCTTTGGGGCTGGTGACTATGCTGTTTTTGGTGCTGTTTGTCTGGGGCTGTGCAGGAGAGGAGAGGAAAAGGAGGAAACACAACAAGAGTGTTAACAACAGCAAGAGGTGTGCATGTGCCTGACTGTGTGCAGTATGTACTTATATACACATTTGTGTCTACTGTTCTTTAACATCAAGGTTTTTGGTTTTTTTACCTTGATGCTCTAGCAGTTAGTCAAGGGCCCTGTCTGTGATTACTGGATACCTCTTTCAGATAGAATGGACCAAAAATGTTTAGTGTTAAGTAGTGAGAATTACTTACAACACAGGTTAAGGCCTAGGTCACACTTTCCACATCTGCATGTAAGGAATACCACTAGAGCCAGCATATAACATAATTTAATTGGTACATTTTGGCTAAGCAGTAACTGAATTTCCTCCCAGACACAGAAAGATGAACATACAGTGCTGCCCACAGCTTTAAACATTAGGGACAGGGTGAAGGTGTTTCAGAACTCCTTCAGTTTGCTGCAGAATTCAATTGCTCTGAAATCTTATGGATAATAATTTTCAGGTGACGGTGCCTGTTGACATCACTGATGACTTCTGCTGCTTTGCAACAGCCAGTGCCATTCGGCAATAACTGAATCACCTTTAGAGCCTTTATCAAAAGCTTCTTTGAAGACCACACATGAAAGAGTGTCTAGACATTTGCATTGAATCTACATCACATTATTTGTACTGCTGCTTTGAAAAAATATTAAAGTTTAATCTTGTAACATTATCACATCTAACGCTACTAGTCTACGAGAGAGTTCATGGATTAGTTAATGCCTCATTAAACCTTCACATGAAGTGAACATTAAAAGGGTAGGGAAAAATTAGGTGAGCGCATTTGGCTTATTCTATTGCTAATAACACCCTGTTAAAATTTAAAACATTTTATCTTCAAGTGTTATAATTTAGCTTTTTAAAAGAGAGTACAGAGAACAGTTGTTTCCTTGTATGGGTTAGTAAGGTATAGTGCAGTATAACTGTGATGGATGTACCAAATGCAAATTAATTAACCCAAGTCAGCTTGTCCCTAGTAAAATTATTGCCTACGGTATACTAGTAAGCTTTTTGATATTCAAGTCCTTCTGAAATAAAATTGTTAATTAAAACCTCTGAGTGGTGTTGTTGTTCAGAGAAACTTGAATTGGGTTTACTAAATTGGTTTGACACACTGACTTACAAGACAGACATCAGTGAGTGTTTGTATGAGTCTGAATTTTAACCAGAATGTGAATTATTTAAACCACAGGGCTTAGAGAGGAGAGGAGAGGAGAGGAGAGGAGAGGAGAGGAGAGGAGACCCACATGGACATATCATGTCAAACAATCACAAAGCAACCAGGAAAGTAAAAGCTGGTATATGCTGACAGTAAGCTGACATACAGACATTTTTCTCTCTATCTTCCTCTTTCTCACACACACACTCACACTCAAACTCTCTCAACCAACCAAAGCCTCCGTAAGTGACTATTCCAGTGCCTCTGATGACAGCCAGCAAAAGTTTACCCCTTAGATTAGATGGTGAGCCGTCTTCGTCAAAGCTCTTCTGTAGTATCAACTCCAATTTTAAAAAGAATCAAACCACAGGAATCAAACCACAGGAACAACAAGGAAAATGAGAAGATGGTGGGGGTGCAGAAAAAAGGGGCAACTCGGGTAAGAGGAAAAAGAAGGTGAATCAGGGTAAAGGTGAGACGAGTTACTGTGGGGGTCAAATTCCCTTTCGAGTTTACTGAGCTGAATTTTAAGAAAAGTACCCGCGTATGATAGTTAAAACAACGACGCTCCCACATACCCATACTTTTCCTCCCTGCTCTTCAAAAAGTATGTGCACAGTCTTACAAGACCACATAGTTGTAAGTTAAAATGAAAGAACAAGCACTAACTGTATTCTAAAAGTTTGCCCCTGACAGATCTGGAGCAGCATCCCTGGAGTATCTCTGATGGAAACATCCTGCTTCCATTACGTTTTCAGAATAATGTCAGTGTTAGTCTTACTGCAGTTCACTCTGCTACTGCAAACACTGTGACTTCTGCTTGGTCTATTCAGTGAAAGAAGTATGAGTTTTAGGTTAATATACAATGGCAGTTCTTGTTGGTCAAAGACCCACTTTACACTGGACATTAAAATGTGTTTTCAGTGATCGAATTGCAATCGGATATTGCCTGACCACATGTAAGGACAGGAGTAAATACACGCGAGGACGGTTTGCGATCCAATCTGCCAAACCACTTCAGGAGGTGGTCGGAGACGCATTGTGACCACAATGAACAGAAGTGTAAATGCAACAAGTCTCCGATGCGTCTCTGCTCCACCCACAAGAACTATGTGAGTGAAAATACATTGTTGGCTCAGAGCACAGCAAACAAAAACCTGCGCAGTCTCCTCCTTTCACCGCTTTTCAAAGAGGATCTTTTCCCTGGCATCCAAAAGCAGAGGATTCCATACAATAGTGTGACTTCACATGTGGCTAAGGATGTTGTTGTCTGACACCGAAGGAACATGTTCCTACCAGGTGTAAATGCATGTGGAAAAGTGCTAACCGATTGCTATCTGATGACAGAAAATGCATTCTAATGCCAGATATGAAGGGGGTCATAGATGATCACAGACATGTGAGGCATCACTGCATCACAAGCGTCTGACTTCACGTTTGTCACTCTGAGAAAACTCTCAGGTAGAAAGCCAGGTGGCTTACTCGAACACAAATAAAAGTTCAATGTCCAAAGCTTGAGGAAGACATGCAATGATATAATCAACAATTGACAATTAACTGTCAGTGACTTATTTTTAATAGATTTGTGTGCAGCAAACTGCTTTCTGTACATTTGCAAAAATGTGTACATCGGCCATTCATTTTGCATTGCTAACAAGCTGCTTCTGCTATAATGTAAACTCTATTGTGAGACAAATTAATACTTGTACAAAGGGAAGGAGATTTGACTCCATCTATGAAATAGAGTAAAGGCACAGAAAAGGAAGATAAAACAAGAGCAGAGAGGGAACAAAAAAAGATGAGAGGGCAGATGCATAAATTGCATGCTCACCATATACTGAACAGTAGAGCTGGACTTGCGTTTCTGTCCTCAGGCGATTGATGGATGGATGAATTTATTGATGGATGGACAGACGGATGAATAGCAGAAGAGTAGGGGGTAAAGTGACCAATGAAAGAGAACATGTCAGTTTAAATGAAAACATGAGCACTTTGATGGCAATGCAAGTTTCAACCCTAAAAAATAAACAGGATCAGACTTCCAGGAAAAAGCAGGACAAGCATCAAGCCCAAAGAAAAAGAAACATTTTAAATTTGTTGTGAAAGAAGGGGAAAGCAGATGGAAAAGGAGTGGTGGTTTAGGTGAAAGTTCATAGGCAAAGGACATAAGAGTGGGAAGCAAATCACAGAGACGTAATTTGAAAACTGTGACCAACAGATTCAGACTATTTGGGGCAGAAGAGCAGGATAAGGACATCAAAATAGTATCAGAAAACTGAAGCATCCTCCCAGAAGTCAGAGATAAAACACAGTCACTGGATTCTAGGTCAAATTAGTTTGACTGTTTTATAACAGTTTATCTAACCATCATGGGTGCACCAACCGTGATTGAGAAGAATGGAGTCACTTCTACGGGCAGAAGTAGGCAACACATGTGGCAGAGGAGGTGTGTAGTTAGTGCCAGAGAGGTTGGATGCGACAGAAGAAAAAGTTCAGTTGCCATAATGCATTGAAATCCAGCAGGAGGATAAGAAAGAGGACGGGCTGAGGACAAGAGGCCAGGGTCATCAAGAGAACAAGAGGACATGTGCAAGGAAGAACAAGAAGAGAAACTAGAGGAGTAAAGTAAGGAGTAAAGTAAGGATAGCAGAAGATGCCTTTAGAAACTGTTTGGGGTGAGTGTGTAGGGAGCCTGTTGCTAAGCGATGAGTGCGCCGCAGTGGAAGTAAGCATCTATTTCTGTCATCCGAGTTTCCAGGGTCCAGACTGGCAGTTATTCCTGGAACCAGAGTCACATTCCCTGCTGAACCGATTGAGCATGGAGGACTGGGAGGGAGGGGCCCTTTATGCACACACGCATACGCACACTCTCTCTCTCACACACACACACACACACACACACACACACGAAAAAACCACACATGTGGACACCCACGCTTACGCACACTCTCGATGTGCAGGCATGCTAACACCCCCATTTTCATTCTCCATTCATAAGCACATCCTTTCATACACGTGTTCATACACACGCATTTGCATGTAAGGTAACACCAATGTATGTCCACATGTGCGAAGCTCTACCAAACATAACGCACAATGAGGCAAACATGCTCATTTTCATGAACACCATGTTTCGCACGTAGTTGCCTACTAACGTGCACGCATGCTGTACACACAGACACACTCATGGGAGCCGAGTGTGGGATGTGTTACTGTAATGCGTGTATGCATGAGTGTGGGATGGTGAAAGATCTTCATTAAAGGATGAACGGGAATGCGGGGTTAAAGACCAGATGGGGTGAGCAGGAAGAGGAAGCACTGGATGAGGAGGAGGAGGAGGCAGAAATGAAGGGATGAGAGGAAGTGATGCTAAAACGAATGAGGACTGACAGATGGTTACACTTAATAATGGAGATGGAGAGGTAGCAATAAGCTGAATAATAACAAATCCAAATAAAGGGTGCTTTCAGATGGATGTGCTACTTGAGGTTTGTGCACTGCCAAGCAGCATACATGCTGATGCATGCACAAAGACACAATATCCACTCATACAACAGGCAGAATCATGACAGACACGACATGAGGCACAACATTAATGACAAAAAACACATTTTACTGAGAGGAAATGAGTGCTCAAGAGGAAAAGAGTGAGATTAGCCAGAAGGATAAACATAAAAGAGCTGAGGAAGGACGAAGACGCAGTAGTTTGTAGCCCTGGAAGGAGTTGAAAAAAGAGGAAAAGTGGAAAACTGAAGAATGTGATGACCCTTACCTTAACATCTGCCTTTTTGTTGAGCAAAGTCTTAGCTGCTGCAATTACAAAAAAAATCAGAGAGTCAGAGGCAAGGAATGAGTAGAAAGAGAAAGGAAGGCAACAATGACTTACTATTTATCAATGATGCTCAGAGTCTAACCTGTTAGAGCCTTCAGAGATCTATATTTGACTTTTCACAAAGTATAGTTGTTGTGCTTGCTTTATCCTAAAAACGAGGGGATGCTTAAGCACCTTTGTCATTAAGTGTTTGAAATGCAGCACTGTAAACACTACACTCAAACCCACTGATCCAGTTTCCCCAGCAAGTATTTCCAGTAAAGTTGTACTTTGTTTAATCTCAATAAACTTATGTTTATTTAAACCTGTGCGAGGCTTTTGCTCACTTGCTTGAATCAACACGATTTATGAATTTGACAATGTCAGTAGTGAGACCAAATGAGGTTGGGTCCTGATGTGTTTCCACAGAAACAGGTTGTTCCTCATAATGATGTTGTGCAGGCTAATTACCTGTTAAGAATAACATCTCTGCCAGCAACCAATACAGAACCGAGCTCAACATGCATTCAAACAATATATAAGTAATTGAAAATCCCCACTAGCATTAAAGCAATGCAAGGGCTGTTATGGGTCTAAGAAAGTTCAGCATATTCGGCACTGAAGCTAGTTAGACGTGGCTTGAATCTGATGTTGCCTCAGAACACACTACCCATCACCATATTTGTTCCCCACTTTGACATACACAGCACACAGCATAATTGCTTTGTAGTTAAAATCCACTGCTTTGTCACTGTTCATTGCTGCACATCGATTCATGTGCCAAGGTCCCTTCATGGCAGTTAAAAAGTGAAACAAAGATGGCTGCCGTAAACCAGACTTTAAGCCTTGCCTCAAAGACGTCTGTAGGGGCCTTAATGTGGATTAGACTTCAGTCTGCTCTAATGAAGGGTAATGAGGAAGGGAGTGACAGAGGAGAGTGGGAGAGTTAGAATGATAATACACAGTCCTCTGGTGAGTCTAATCCTTTACAACCCTGGAAAATATGTGCACACAACACATAACTGACTGCACTGCTAAAGCATGGACAGCAAGGTGGCGCGATAGCATTAGATACCTGTAGATCAGGGGTGTCAAACATACGGCCCGGGGGCCAGAACCGGCCCGCCAGAGGGTCCAATCCGGCCCACAGGATGAATTTGTTAAAATTTCACACTAATCTAAACGTAATGTCAAATACTCCAGATACCCGTGACTAAATGTTTGTGCCTTTATAGATCCAGTGTGCTGTGTAAATAGTAAATTTAGGCATGATATTGTTGAAATTGCACTTATATTTCTCAAGAAATTTCATGTTTTGTAAAATGATCCTTCTTTAAATGTAAAACAAAGGAGAAAAAACAAAGGAGTTCTTGTTCATAGGTTATTATTCTTATTCTTATTATTTTGCTATTTTTAGTGGTCCGGACCCCTTGAGATCAAATTGTGCTGTATGTGGCCCCTGAACAAAAATGAGTTTGACACCCCTGCTGTAGATTCACTCAAAAGGGGCCAAATGTGTGTATTTTTTAACGATTAAAAGTTCTCTACCGCTTTATCCTCCACATGAGGATCGCCATTTAAAAAATTATAACATCATACTTACTAGAAATATGCTGTCTAACTCCATGCATACAAGAAAAGACTTAAAACAAGAGTTTTGCATTTCCCAATTTGGTGGATTATGCCTTTTATCTGCATCCTGGGCATCAAAAACAGAAATGTTATTTTGATTTCTCAGTGGCTGTATCTATGGCAACGTTTTGTCTAATTTACAGAAAAAAAAGTGAGCATATACATATATATTTTCTTTATTTAAAGAGTGCTTTGTGACAAGCTTTTGAAATACAAGATGTTCTGTGTTCTTTGAATGGTTCTTTTTACGCAGTCTTTAAAGATGACAATTAAACCACTACTTAATGTTCCTAAAAGTGAAGGTGTTTTTTATTTGTTAAATTATTTAAAGGCCTACTTATAGTGTTAAATTACAAAGTTAAATTACATCATTGCTGTTACAATTTCTATATTGACTAAGCAGAAATGTCTGTGTCTGTTCTATATAAATACGAACACATCACAAACAACAAACATGCTGGATTGATTTAGGACCCAAAAGTACCTACCACCTTCCATTCCACTGATCATGCTTACTGGAACCTTTTAAGGGGCTGAGTGCAATTTCAAGTCTAATCAAATCTTATCACATCAGCTGCCAGCCTCATTATATAAAACACTATTTCTGGCAGCCTGGGATTTTTTTCTTTCTTTCTTCGTCACTGTCTCTCTTTCTCTCTCTCTCGATCTCTCCTCTCCGCTCAGTAAGAACATGAGACATAATGTAGCACCTTTCAGAAATTCTCATATCCATTTTCAAACACGATCCAAGACAAGATTCCATGAGAATTTAAACTCTGTGATGATCTCTTAATGTAGAACAGAGGTCTAGACATTTCAAAGTGTGCCACCTTTTTGTCCAAGCTTTCTTTTTCCTTTAGCAATGTTGTTTAGGACTGCACATTCAGCAATCAAGTAAAGAGCAATAGGACATGACATGAGGATAGAATGAACATGAATGATTTGTTGTGCTCTCCTCCTCTGCCTAGTCCTGAAGGATGGTTACTTTAGAGGAAGAGAAATGTGGTCACAGACGTGTCACATTCATGTGCATGGTTTGGTAGAGGAGGGAGGGATGTGAAAGGAGAGCGAAGATAAATACTGAGAAGAAAGGGAATGGAGGTGATAAGGGTATTTTCCTGTGACATTTCCAAACACCACTGTTCCATCAAAGGAAAGGCTTAAAAGCTAAAGGTTTCTAAAACAGTTTATAATCCACTGGCGAGGGTGAAAGCTCTGTGGAAATCTGAAAAAAAATCAAAGGTAGTGTAATTCAAACGAAAGGTGAAGAAGCAGTGGGTGCTCCTTACCTTTCCAGAAATTACACATGAAGCAAGAAGAGAGGAGGAAGAGATTAAAACAAAAAAAGGTATCAACTCTCCACTAATAACATGCATGGTGCAATACTGCAAGAGCAAAGCAAGGATGGGCATGGGCTCATGAAGAAAATGGTGCTTTCTGAAATGAAACCACATTTTTAAGGGACCAACTCTGGGAAAATAACTTTTTTCTCCACATAGCATATTAAAATATGAAACTATTCCTGCACGAGGGTTGGTTCCAGTAGGTGGTGATTGTGATTGTCTATGTGTGTGAATATGCAAGGTAGAGCAAGGACTCTCGAAAGTCAGTGAGTGAGGCTGATGAGGGAGGAGGCCTACTATAAATATTTGATTAGAGCCTAGTGGATGCTGAGGGACACAGCAGGACTGCAAAGCCCCAGCGGGACACAAAAACAAGGACACTGCTACTGCTACTTTGTTCTTATCTGAAGGTAAGACTGTCATGAGAAGCTCTTTGTCATTTATCTACACATAGAATAAACATGGTTGGCATTCAAGAAAACATCTTCAGAATCTACTGTCCTTACACTTAAACTGGGGTATAGGGTGACTCATGCAATAGAGCTCTGGATACCACATGCCTCAGTTTGTTTACACTGACATGCTGGCAGGAAAAAGTTCAGTAAAAACAGCATCAGTGCCGGTTTTAAGCCATAAGAGTTCACTGCGTACTTTAAATCCATGGAGATTAAGCAATATATACAAGTACAGGAACAGCCAGAATGTAACATTTTCAGAGACTTGCAGTAGCTCAACATCTTAAAATTTCTGATTAACATTCCCTTATCTTATGCCACATCACAATAGAAGTATGTAAAATAAACAAGATATTCAAGTTAGTTAGGGTTGGGATTTTCTGACTGATATGAAGTGGTCATGACACAAGCAGCATCTGTCACCTGTGGGTTTCCATGGCATATTGCCTGGTATATATGTTGCCAGTTACATTATGTCTATAGATTTGAACAGCACAGCTTCCTGTTAAAATGGCATTGTTTTGGTTCCGAGTATAGCATAACAAAATTGTGAGACGTCAGCTACCAGAAGCTCTGTAACTATATTTAAACATTTTAAATGATCATTATTTATCATCAGCACTTCCTTAAGCTGCTGCCATATTTTCAGGGAAAGAGAAGCTGAAGGTGGCCAAGGATATAGCACACAAGATATTTCTCGGACCAAACCACAGGCAAGTAAAAAAGACTTACCGGATAACCATATTGCTCTGTGTCAACTGCAAATGTTTGGTATTAAAAAAACCTCAACAAGTTGATAATGTAATTTGACTGCCAGTGTTCCTGCAAGGTTGACCCCACAAATGGCTATAATTAAATTTTGAATTGTCTAAAAACATCATATGTGGTTGTTCCTGCTTGTTTCTAACATGGTGGTCAGAAACGCTAAAACACGTTGTGTCATTTCTGCAAATTTGAGCAGTGAATATGCCCACATTTAATTCAGTCAGAACAATCTAGTCATACTTAAACCTAATATTTGATAAATTAATAATAAATAATAAATGCAAAAGAAGGTAAAAGCAGTTAGACTTGGCACTGATGGCTCTGCTCTTTAGATGCCCCCTGGATTGCCCAAGTAGCATGCAGAGCCAAACAAGGAAGCCTTGTACAAGAGTGAGCCCAAGCAAGAGGAATTTCAAACTTTTAAAGCCTGTCAAATTATGACCTAGAAAGTGGAGGCTGGGGTGGTGGCAACAAAGTTTTGCAAGTGGCAGCAGTGTGAGGCATTATTGGTGTGGCAAGAAATTAGTTAGGGAATAGTGTTGTTTAAATGGACCACCTTGGTGAGAGTGACTGTGACTGGAGAGCATGCTTAATAGATTGCAGTCAGATGGCTGTCAGCTGATTACAGCAGAGGCCAGAACTGGTACTACAGCTCAATCAGAGAGTTACTATGGGATACACTCCTTAAAAAGATAAAGCCACTGCTTTGAACATTTCAACTTCATGAGAACCAGCCCAACCTTGCATCTTCCACATTGTTCACCATGCCTCAAGAGTAGCAGAGGATGCAGCCCCATGCAGCATTCACCGACAGTTCCCCAACAGTTCCATCCTTAAAAGTGACAGGGGTGAACTTTCCACAGTCATTGTCAGACACAGAAAAGACAAGAGACGTAAAGAGAGAAGTGAGTGGAAAATGTGAGATATGAAATCATGGTGGAAAGGGGAAGAGTGGTATAGATGCTGGTGGAGTTGTAGAGATGCATATGGTGACCTAAGAGACAACAGTGACAATGACAGACCAAAGTAAAGGAAAATGGGGAAAAATGGAATGGTGATATGAAAGAGGAGAAGTGGAAGGAAAGGAGTGGGGAGAAAAAAGAAACAGAAAGACAGGGCAGCAACTCTGCTGGGTCAAGGCCATGCTCTGTGGTCATTTCGAAAGATCAAGACGAGGGGATGAAGATGGGTCAGCGGTGATGTCAGAGTAGTGACAGGCACTCCAGTCATCTTGTCAGATCTAAGACAAGAGGTGACAGCTGTGCTGACATGGAAAAGGACAGCAGTAGCTGGGCTTTCATCCTGCATTATTTCAGGACAATGGAACAATATGAAATCGCCTAATACAACACAATGTTTTATAAAACATTGGTGCAAAATGTAATTCCTCATTCCACTTCCTCAATAAATAATAGCATCAGAAGCACATTGGTCATATAAACGGTTTGAAATTATGGCTGAGGTCCACAGCTTTCGTAAATGATTATTAGCTGTATTAAAATATTTCTCTTCACATGTTAAAAAATGTATAAAATAAAGGCTAATATATTATATTATATATATTTTCCATTCTTTTAAAATGTTGCATAAATCTTATTAAACAGTCTGATGGAAGCATAGCTAATGCTGCTGCTGATGGGTTGATGGGTGGTGCAGTTAGCAAATGACGTCAGTCACCATGCTCTGAGTTCCCATGCTGAGAGAGGAGGGAGGGAGAGAGCGAGGAGGCACGGGAGGTGAAAGAGGAAAGACAGAAGACAAATAAAGAGTAAAATACAAGGATGGAGAAGGGGAACGAGGAGAGGGGTGGCATGCCCTGGGTAAGCCACCATGCTACCTTGTTCCACCAGCCCAGCGGTGGTGCCGGCGGCTGCAGCAACTGCTGCTGCGGCTGCAGTGACAGAGGGTGGAGCGGTGGTCTGCCTGCTGCCCACTGTTAAAGGGTCCAATATCCAGTCACACAAGACAAAATGGAGTTATAAGGCAAGAGGGAGAGGAAAGAGAAAAAAAATGTGAAAATGAACAAGAAAGTGAAAGTATTATGTCATTTAGAAAAAAAAGCAGGCGCGGGAGTGTAAGTGGGACACAACAGGAGGTAGGTGGGGAGAAGAGGGAGGAAAGATGAGACACAAAAAGTCAGAGACAACAGGGCTCATTAGTTTGGGGTGGGATTAATACATGAACATACTTTGGTTGTGACACAATCACTGTCACATATAAATCTGCTCCTCTGACAGAAGGGACAGCAAATCAAATGTCAGACACCAAACAATAATCCAGATTTTTTGAAGAGTGGTTGTATGAGGTACTGACATGTAGTCAGTGCTGACTTTGTCACGTGTGCACCCGGCACTGAGCACTAGCCTTGAACATAGATGCTGAACACAAGGCTGCAACACAAGGCTGCAATGGGACATACGGAAAAACACAAACCATATAACATACAGCTCACCAAATTCCAAGAACATGCTCACCACTTTATGTTACCATGACACAGCCTTTTCTGATCGGAAATGTAAATTAGTGTAACTTTGTAAAAACTTGTACAAATGTATTGTTCTTGCTGGAAAAAAGCTGTCTGACAGGATGATAAAGCAGCAAACAAGTTAAGTGAGCCAATCTTTCTCCTGGTGTTTGCTAACCATGTTTTCAGTGAGAGTGACGCTCCATGTCTCAGACTGGTTTCCAATGCTGGTAGTACTTACACTGTAAGGTCAACAATAATTATGTGTCAGTGCCTCATACAACTACACTTCCTGAAAAAAAATCTCTCACTTTATCCCTTTAACCCTCATTAGGCACTTTTTACTGTATAAACAAAAGGTGCACTCCAGGTAAATGTTTTCTACAAAGATTTCTGCATTTAACCTGAACTTAACCGTGTAATACAAACTTCAATGGCAAGTCTACCATTTGACATTACATCAGCACATAGAGGATGATAAAAGATTATTCATAATATACATTGAGAAAATACAGTACTACCTCATTACATAAAGCCCTGGTGTTTGTTTTTGTGTTATTGTAATATGCCACCGTAACATTTTTCTGCAGGTCTCGGGGTACTTTTCTTTTCATCGGATGACCTCACACTTGTGATGGAGTAATGGAAGAAAGAGAGAGAGAAAAGGTTGTTTGACACAGCCTGCTCACACACCTGTGTCAGTGCACAGTATTTGTATGTGTGTGTGTGTTTCCATTTCCCACTGCAAAGCCACTGTGAGTCATGTTTTCTGAAGCAGCATGCTTGTGTACACAAACATTATTTGAGACACACATCTGTACATTACATGAACACAGAACAGTGGTTGGGATTCCTTTGAAAATAGGAGCTTAAGATCAACCAATATAAAGGCACTATTGCCTCGAACAAAGTGGCTTTGTACAAACTGTCTTCACTCAGGTCTGACTGCACTAAAGGTTCTTGGCTTATTGCTGCATCTCAAATGGTACAACTTCTCACTGATGACAAGCTTCCATATCAATAACCTCATCACTTTGCAGAGCTTTCCGATCAATGTTTTGGAGATCAGTAAAAGGGCCCTGAAGTATTTAAGAGTTACTGTAAGTTGAAGAAATGTATTTGAATATACTTGGCCGAGGGGAGAAGAGGCAACACCAAAGACAGGCATGTACAGCTGTCTAATGACCTTCAACATATTAGAATCATTAGACACAAATGCTCTCTGGAATAATCTGCTGTCAGCTCCGTTATTATCTCTGCTTTGGGTTGTACCAGGCTCTGATTGGCTTTTTACTGGCAAGAAATTCATGCTACAGCCTTCACTTTGCACCAAAGTTGGTGCTAAAACTAGCTGTACAATAACATGTTCTCCTAAGAAATGGACTTTCAACATGCAATGGCTATAATGTTTATAATAAATATAAACGTTAAAGACTGACCACAGGTTATGAATTTTTACTAGGGAAACTAAAAGTAACTTTTATTTGGAACATGACGTCTATATATACAGTATATATATGTGTGTATATATAAGGAGAGAGAGAGGGAGAGAGGGAGAGCGAGAGAGAGAGAGAGAGAGAGAAGACTTCTGACTGAGAGGTATTTGTGAAAAGTCTCTGAGGCACAGATGTTCAATATTTTATCTATCTTACCTAAGCTAGATCTCAGCACAGATTTAAAAAATAAAGTTTTCATCTGGTACACAGATTTGCACAAATGCAAAGACAAGTACTACACACATAGAAACACAAACACAGTTTCACTGTTTCAGGATTTACTAATATAAAAAGGTGAAACACTGAAGTTGCACTGAGATGAAATGAAAATGTGACTTTGCTTGTGAAAGCATGAATTTCTTGGCTTAATACTTATGTACCTACATGTGTTGTACATGTACTCTACAATTAGCATTTTTATATTAACTTTACATTGACCTATGTTGGTTCACAAATAAGAATAATAGATTCACGGTCATGGGCAACACAGGAATTATGTTCAGGCAAATCTTACCAGAGAAGTTTCGAGAAACCAGCATTGTAGTAAGAATGGCCCCCTGAGAAAAATAAACACATAAGAAGAGGTGTTTAATTGTTTAATTTGTGAACTTTTACTTTTAAAAAGGAGCTATATAAATGATAATAATTATCATTTATTTATCATTATTTCAGAGATTAAACTTTTCTTCTGTTCTACGCTGAAAACAGAGACACCTAAAGGTTTTCAGCAGAAAATGTAGTATCTCCAATGCTGTTCGACAAATCTCTGCAAAACGGAGTGTAATATTTACCAGTAAACACCCACAAACTAAAACATTTACGATGAGAAGAACTAATATCAAGGTGTATATGTAAACAATTATGACTTATTTACTCCTTTAATAATTTAACATTAAAGCAAACTGGCAAAGAGGAATTTAAGTTTATTTCAAAAGTGTAGAATGACTGCAATTGGAGTAAGTCACATAAGCTAGCTTGGGGAATTCACAGAAAAGACACAAAGGGTGCAAGACAAAGGCAAAATTAAAGGGAAGTACAGTAGCTCATCATGACACTGAGGAGATCAATGAAAATTGGAGCTGGTAACTTTTAATATTGCTATAAATATGGCAGCGAGCTGCAAATAGACCAAAGCTGTGGAGGATGATAACATAATTATTACTTAATTAGCTGATCTCATGCCACCATAATCATAGCAAAGCCAGTACAGTCCCAGAACAGCAGAGCTGCAGTGAAAACACTTAAGTGCATGGTAGTAAATTTGTGTCAGTGGTAGATATTAATTTCAAACATGTGTTTCCAAGGTGCAGAGACAGTACACTGAAGTCTGACTACACTGTTGCAGCAGCAGCAGCAGCAGCAAAAATGTAATTATGTTTGATAAAATGTTACAGTTTTAAAGATGCTAGAATCGTGATATTATCGTGATATTATCATAAGTTACCATACGATTTGTCTCATGTTGTTCTTTCCCCTTTTTTTATATCATAACATTTCTGCACGGACAAAGATACAAAATTCTTTCTTAAGTTGTTGTGGTGTACTGTTTTTTTTTTAAAAAACAAAATAACCCAGACAAGTGGTTCATGCTGATGGCACGCTGGATGTGTTATTACCAATACTGGCCAAAAGCAGCAGGGTAACAGTGACATGCTCAGATAGTGACGCTGTTGTATCAGTAAATAAATCAGCAAAATGAAATGCAAAAAGAAACAAGTAAAGCTTTAGTGACCCAGAGATCAGGAGAAAGACTTAATTTTAAAACGTGGAAGACAGTGTGCTGCAAACAGACCTTGAGTTTCCTTCTGGCATTGAATTTCTTCAAGCACTCCACGGTCTCCTGTCTGTGCATCATGGATGCCACTGTGGATCGTTGCTGGAAAATAAAGAAGAAGAGCAGGAGGAGAGGAAACAAATATTAGTCTTTTTGTTGCATGTACAACAAGATATATGAAGAAGAACATCTGGCTGCTTGTCTGTCTCAAGCAGGTGACACTTACGCAGACCCATGGATGCTTGAGGGCCTCCTGAGCAGTGATCCTCTTGGCTGGGTTGATAGTGAGCATCTGGTTGATCAGGTTTTTGGCCTCTGGGGTGACTGTGTCCCATTCCGGGGAAGGAAACTAGAGGGATAAACAGAAGCAAATAGCTTCACATTCACAGAACATCCAAAAGATTCAGACATACACTATACTTGTAGTTATTATATTATATTATACTATATTATTATTATTATTATTATACATGTGTTGTATGTGTTTGTGTGTTCATATAAATTCCTGTTATAGCATATTGCAGTTTCAAGTAGCACAAGTCAAAAAGTAATGTTGAAGTTATCAAATAATAACCACAAATGTTGTCTTTCGGGAGTTTTAAAACACTTTCTACTGTATACTGGACTTTCAAATTCAACTGGTAGCAGTATCTTTTCAACCTCATGTCAATGTCTTTAAATGTTACATTGCATATGTATGTACTGTATACTGTCTGCTCTGTCTTTTGCCTTCAATATCAGACTGGCTCCAGCTCCTCCCATCACCCTCAAATGAAAAGTAGCATTTATATGACATTACATTACATTAGATGACATTTAGCAGATGCTTTTATCCAAAGTGATTTACAAGGGAATTGAGTACAACCTGCCAGGGTTGGAGTTGAACTTGCGACCACAAAGTCTTTTGCACACAGGGTACCGGTCTTAACCACTGAGCTACCCCACCCCTATGACTGTTTCAAATGTGTATTTTACACATTATGTAATTTGATATTTGCTTGACTATCAATAGAAATGATTTCACAGAGGAGAAGAGAGAGGGAGTGGACCACAAACATCATACTAATCCTAAGGCCATATGTGAACCTGTGGTGTTGCTAGTGCTTGTGCCTACAAAGTTGCCCCCATGGGTGCGTTTTCAAAATGTCAAGGGGTAAGAGCATAGCTCAATACAAGTTTTTAAAAGTTGTTAAAAAAAAAGAAAAAAAAAAGAAAAAAAGCTAAACCCCTCAGGTCCTGTTGGTCTTAGGCATAAATGTTGAGGTTTGTGCCCTAAAATCCCCAAATCACTGCCAGAGAATCTATTTAGCATTGAGTTGAATGTAACAGAGGGTTAGGCTCCCTCTCTGGCGCCCCCTGAAATATGAATGAGGTGAGTGAGTTATATAACTGCACTCAAAAAGGAACAAGGACAGTGAGAGGAGAGGAGAGGAGACTCACATCGTAAGCCCCAGCCTTGATCTGCTGGTACAGCTTGTGCTGGTCCTCATCCCAGAAAGGAGGGTAACCCACCAGCAGGATATAGAGGATCACCCCTGAGACACACAAACATACACACATCCGGAGATAAACAAATGCACTGTTGAGAAATATGTACATGTGTTCATTTTTTCATATTATTAATGTATCTGACATAGGGCGAAAATGTGGGGCACACCCTGGACATGTCGCCAGTCCATTGCAGGGCCAGTATTGTGTGTTAAATGTGTAAATGTGTGTGACTTTGCTACTCACCGCAGGCCCAGATGTCAACAGGTTTGCCATATGCCTCCTTCCTCAGTACCTCAGGTGACAGGTACCCTGGTGTGCCAGCAAATCCTGGAGCAAAAAAACGCTATTGATTGACATGTTCAAGATAACATATTGTCTAGCTGCTATGTTTGGCTCATCTTGCAAAGAAAAGCAAGATAATCCTTGGTAAGCTTACTATTCATCCACACAGAGGAGTGTGATCTTACAGATAGTTTTGAAGCTTTAAGGCTGTGTAAATGGCACCAGAGAGGGAGCCTAAATTATATTACTTCTGTTATTATTTATGTCTTCATTGTTTGAGTAAATAAGTGGCAACAGAAAAGTTTCTAATTCTGCCTCAGACTGGCATGTGTCAAGGCAAAAAGCAGCACATACACACACTGAATCAATGACTGCCAACACACAATCTGCATATAGTGAATGTTTTGCACCTGCGTGAGAGGAAATTACTCTCCTTACCAGCAGGTGGGGGTAGTTTGTACTCATCACTAATGAAGGGAAACCAGAAGACCTATTCAGCAAGAGGTGCAACTGCAACAGTTTGTTTGTTTATCTCTTTACTCTGATATGTGAAAGCACTACAAATTCCACTTTGACGATGTCTGGGAAGAAGATCAAGGAATATCCAAAAAAAATAAATAAGGAAGAAATGGAAGGAGGGTAAAAAAAAAAGAAAAAAGAAAAAAAAGGGAACACTTCAGTAGTCTTTTATTTTCTAATGTCTTTTTAAACACAGATGGTGTTAACTTTTTTATCATAATTACACTGTGCAGTAAGTTCATCTTAATGACAAATTTATGCCAAAAATGTTTGTATCTCCAAGTTACCTACCAAACCAGGCCTGCTGATCCCCTTGCACCTCGATGGCCAGGCCAAAGTCAGCAAGCTTCACGGCAGCGTTCTTACATTTGCTTGCCAGGAGCAGGTTTTCTGGCTGAAGTGGTGTAGGTGAGAGAAATGAGGTTACTCATTTAAACTTTCTGAAGTGCTGTGAGAGCTAAATATGCATTGCCTTATTGAGGGAAAGGATGATGATAGAAAGATATGCATGCACATCTGAAAGTCTGTGAACACAGATCATAGAGTACATACATGTTCAACACATACAGTATACACACACATGGGTAAATGCAAGCATGGACACATTAAAGCTATATAATACATGGAAAAGCATTTCAGCAGAGTGTTAATCTCAGTCAGTCGGTAGTGCTTTTCAGTCTTTGCCTAATGTGGTGTGCTGTAGCCAATACGTTCCTCTATGGCCCAGATAATGCAACCAGCTTCATTATTCTCTGTCAGAGGAGAGCTCTAATAATGGGTTGCTATCCCCACTGGCCCTTGCTCTCACTTTCACTCTCTCTTTTATCTCTCTCAGTCTCACTCCATCATTAAATCTGTTAAAGCAGCTGGCAATTCTGAATAAGTGGTTAAAAAAAAAAAGAAAATGAAATGAAGTGTCTTTTTGATTAACCAATTTACATGCTTCTGATAATGTTGGAAATTCACACATCTGGCCAAAAAGGTTAATGACACACTGTCAAGGTAACCCATATATAAATATGGGTCAAAGGTCAGAGCATGAGCAAAGACTATACAGTCCTTGGTTTTCCTGTCCAACATTACATAGAAACAAGTAAATGTGTGTCTTCGGCTATGCTCATTTAAAGTAGAATTATGTCTGCCTCTAAGACTTTGTTTAAATAATTATTATATTATTATTTTATTATATATTTATTATATTATTTTTGTGTTCAGTAGTTTTAAATTGTTACCTCATTTTACCTTAACTGAAAATTACTGTCAGCATTAGCACCTGAATGCCAAGCAATTGACAGCTGTTGAACATCTGCATGGAGTTAGGCTATTCTAATTAATATCACTTAGAGGTTTGATTAGCTGTTGTTGTTTTTTGCAGGAAAATTATGTCTTTCAAGGAGAAAAGTAACTTTACTTTTTTTTAAATATACCAGTTTGAACAGCAAAACAAGTACAAACTGAGAGCAAGGTAAGAATGACTAAGTTATACTGCTTTTAGGATGTATTTTATGTCACTGTTATGTCTGCAATACAGTGATATGATTTTCATCATCTTGTTTTCCTCCCTCTACTCTGTGCTCTCTCTCCTCAGCTAATTTGTTTAGAGGCAACAAAAAAATGTGTATTTACAGCTCACTTAAAAGTGAGATTTCAGAGGTTTTACAGCCTTTGGGCAAAATGAGAAGGATATGTGTAACAGAGTGAGATTGCAAGTGAGCAAAGCAGTGATCTTAAGGCTCGGAGCTTGTACCTCATGTCTGTACATTCTCCCAGCTCTACTGGTTGGTTGGGTTTTACTCTTTTGTAAACAGGAGATGTTAGAACTTGCCAACACTGCATCAGTAAGATAATCTGTGAAAACCGATGTGGGTGGAAATTCTGATAAGGCATGTGCTTCCATTAAAGTCGTGCATAAATGAATGGCAAAAAAAATTACAGCACTGTGAGTGCTTCATTTCCTCTCCATCTCCACAGCACTCATGTGGACAAGACATGCACAACTGAGAACGCTGACAAATAATAACTGCACAGCACGAGAGTGTCAGAGGGGTGGGGGTGTATAGAAGATAGAGAAAGCTGTGTTTGAGAGCAGGTCATGAGTGGGTGTTTCTGATGGAATGATTCCCAGTTCTCTCTCTGACATTAGAGGATTGGAGCTGCGGCAGCATTTCAGGCTAATTCCTTATGCGAGAGTGACAGACCTCCAGTTGAAGCAGAATGCTGCAATGGTCTGACTTCACCCTGACATACGGTATACGGCACTTGAATCAGTTACTGAGTTTGTGCCGAAAGGGCTAAATATAAGAATTAGCCGACATTTACACTACTTACATGCTAGTTGCAGAAGAATGAGTTAGAAAGGAAAACTACATTACATCTGCTGTATACTATATATAGCCCTGTACACAGTGCAGGGCTATATGGTGTTCACTGTGTTGTCATCCCATTTGCCATAACCTAGTTCCTATTTTGAGTGATCTTGTCACCCAGGCTGTCCTCAGTCATCACACTATGACCTATTGCATGAAATGCTCCACGATGCTTGGGTGTGAAACCAGATAGGCGTGTCGGCTAAATAAAGAAATGGCCACAACAGTCCTGATAAACACAACATGTCTTTGCTGGAATGCTGGGTCTGACATTTGCATGGAAGATGTGCACTATAGGCATATAGGCATGCTCACAAAAAAACACTATACCAGGTACAAGACAAGACAGCAGAGGGTCTGAAAACAGCCGGAATCACACAAAAATCAAACAGGATCTGTGTTTTATAGAAGACATTCCCACAAGCACAGTAAAATCCTTAAGAGCAAAATGTAATATGAAATGCATGACATAGTATGAACTGTATAGAAGTGTGTAAAAGACATCTGTCTATCTAGACATCAGCAATCCCAAAGTCAAGAAGCCATTCCAAATGTTTCCAACCTTGAGAAAGGCCTAATGTTACCTGACAGTAAGCCAAAATCAATGCATGTTACATCTGGAGCTAATGGATCACGGTTCACAGTAAATTAACTGTCACTTTTGAAGCACTGAGGGTCATTATATGACCAATGGAGGCAATAAAAACACACAGGGGATTTGTTAATCAATAGCCTCATGAGCTAGTCGCTGTCAAACTAGTGAATGAAGTAGAGGTCAGATTAAGTTTCCTCTTGGGGCTTTTTAGACCGATGCATCGACAAAAATCCTGTTCCAAAAGAGTTACACAGCTGAGGTATTGGTCAGCCAGCATGACCAGCAGTGCATGCCTGAAATCTCCCTAGACTGGGGGAGGTGGTGTTTACACAACAGCAGAAGAAGGTGACAGCATAGAGTTGGAGACTGTACATAGCAGAACAGAGAGCCAGGGAAAGGTCAGGGGAGCTATTTGACAGTCTCATGGTGACTGCAACAAAGCTGTGAGGGCTGCTGTGGCTACAGTATGAGAGGGGAGAGGAGCTTTGGCTTAACTGTATCATCTAGAGTTTTATTTTACAGAAACCAGCCACCCCAAGTCATCTTCCCCCGTGAGCCTCAGGGAGGAAAAAGCAATTGAAAATCAATGAATGAGTGACATGCAATCTTAATTTTCATCAGAATTCAGAGAGAATGTAATGGTTGAAAACCCTGTCCAAGGTCCAGGACTGCCCCAATGCACGGCCAATGACAAAGAACGTCAACAAACCACAATGCTGCCTCAGATGAGCGTGTGTTGGGGAAAAAAGTTGCACCCACACACACCACATCGACTACAGACAATGTGCTACCAACCCATACTTCCTCGGCCCGAATTAGAGAAAACAATTTTCCTTACCAGCAAGAAGCATTAGTCTGTATTTGTTACTGAAAAAGGAAAAAGTGGAAGCCTTATTCGGCAGAGGAGGATATCTGTTGATTTTGTTACTCAGTAATCACAAAGAGGCTCACTCCAGATGGCCATGTTGTGTCTGCATCCAATTGGTATGTTGTAAAAATTGTTTATTTGCTTTGTAATTTCTCTGTCTCTTATTGTCTTCTGATAGGCTGGAATCTAAACAGCCCGTCGCTCTGATCTCTATTATTGATGGACTGCAACACTACTTTGACATCTGCCATAAAAGCCGTCAGCAGGGCTCTTGACGACACACACCGACACACACCTCGGTCCGACAGGGCTAATGAATGGTCATCGATTGCTTGAAAGGCCAACCTTTGGGGTGGTTTGTCTCAGGCATTGACAGTGACATTATGTCAACAACATTATAGATAGTTTCTTGTCAACTTATCAGACGTACACAGACTACATAAATAACACACCCAAACAAAAACAGCATACATTCAAAGGACAGCGGGGCAATTCTCCCATCACTCACCTTCAGGTCCCGGTGCACCACGCCCATTTGATGGCAGTGAAGCACTGCCTCCAGGATCTGCTGGATGCAATGACTGCATGCAAACACCAAGGGGAGGGGGAGGAGGAAGGGGCGAGGGGGCGCATGTTAGTCTGAGCAGCGCTACAATCTCGTGCACAGGCCAGAGGTGTGGGACGGGAGGGGAAGGGCGGGAGGAGGTATGACAGGATTTTTTTTCTGTCAAATCACACTTTCACTTTTGTCCCGTAGCAAATTGCAACCCACCAGGGATAAGGAAAATGGAACCATACTGGTTTTACTTAAATAGTGTCCAATTAATCAATGAAGTGTTTGCTACACAGACTAGGTCAGTGAACAACTCTGGCCCAGATTTAAGTTTGCATGCAATACAGATTTAACCAATCTAGCTATGAGGTACTGTTGATTCATCTGCAGGTGGATACTAGATACACCACCTTCCTCCATGAGGGTGTGAGAATGTTGGTGAGGGCATCAGAGGACATTGATTAAGGAGGTGAGGGAAGGAGGGTCACTGAGTCAATGTGCAATTAATAAAAAATTTTAAGCTGTTTTTGGAATTAATATCATAACTGCTGCCAGCATTGACTGACCTGACAACAGTGATTAATGTCAGTTAGCTTTCCAGTGTGTGTGTGAGGAACACTGATGATTGACAGTTGAGTGTTGTAGATGACATATCCAAACAAAAGAAGATACTGTATATGCACTGTACAATTAGACAGACGGTGATGTATATGTGTACAAGAGGGCCATGAACATTGCCTTGGGATGGCTATGCAAAATGTGGACTGAACAAACACACACACACATACATACACACAAGTTGCATGGATAAGTGTCTGACCTTTCATGTCTGCTTCCTGTGCACTGACTTCAACTAAACTCAACATTCAAAGTGAGTTTTGTTTGTTTGTGACATCTGGCCACCATTGTTCTAAATGTTTAAAAGGTTTGTATTCATTTCTTCATTGTGATTCCAAATATCTGTCATACAAAGTCAAGTAATACCCAAGCTGAGGTTTTAATTTTTACAAACTGACAGCAAAAATAATGTGTGTTGGGTTTGTTTATTTCTGAGCTGTCACTTTGTAAAATTAATGAATTATACAAAATAAAATCAACTACAGAAGAGGAAGCGTTCTCATCCAAGGAAAGCCAATAATGCAATGTTGCCAGATAACAAACAGAAATTTGAACAAATTCAGTCTGAAAGAGAAAATCTGCTGCTATGCTGAGGGTAACTAAATGGGTCATTAATCAAATTGACCAGTGGCTCAGCATCAAGTGTGTGGGTGAGAGACAGAGAGAGTTAAATAAGTAAAAGGTGTATGTGATCTATGATGATACAGATTGTTTAAAGCCAACAACGCTAAGTTAGGCAGTTAACTTCTGTTTAAGAAATACCTAAACCATCCTTGTATTTGGACACTTGTAAGAAGTGTGTGAATAAACTATATGGTATGTTGTCTTGACTGTCATCTGATGTTCCATGTAAACACCAGAGCTTTGCACAGTTTGTTAAACATTGGATTGTTTGATCTTGAGTTGCTTTGCTGTGCTGAAGTCAACATCTTCAAATGTCTTGTTTTGTTCAAACAGCAGCATACACAAGGACGTTTAAAGGGGCTATATGTGATATATGATAACTTAAGTTTAAAATGGGCAATGCAGTCCAAATAATAGGAAGCAGTTCCCTCGAACACAAATACAGAGGCTTAAGAGTTGCTTTGCCTTAACAGGCTTCATTAATGTAGTAGTTTGGCCAGTCCACAAAAGGTTATAAAATGAAAGAAACGAGAGAGAGGAAGAGGCACACAGAGAGAGAGAGCAATGTGAGGTCGAGAGGGAGAGCAAGAGAGAGTGAGAGAGAGACAGAGAGAGAGATGGACTGGCATGGCTGTAAAGTTAAAGTTCAGAGCTATAAATTAAGAGCCCTGTGTCTTGTTTCTAAAGGTCTCTTGATGAATAAATACTAGGCAGGTCACATCTACAGCACAGATGCTCTCAGTTGAGTGACCACATGTGTCTGTAAATGTGCGGTCCAGGCTCTAATGACTTCCATCGATGAAATGTGTCTGTGTGAGTGTGTGGATACACATGCTGTTCAGTGCGTGTGTGTGCGTCCATCCTCCCCTACACTCTCAGCTGTTGAGCAAATACTGTATGTCAAAGTGTTTGCACAAAGCATTAACATTAAACCGTTATATATACTGAACCGTTGTTATATTGATATTGAAGAAAATGATATCACAATAAATAATTATTTGATTATTACGCAGTCCTACTTAAGGATCATTTGTTCAGTCCCAACTTTAACCACATAAAGCATTTGTTCTGTAATCAACAACTACAATGTGTCATCATACATCATACAAATATGTCCTTGTAATAACAATAATACAGTATTATATTGTGATTTTAGTAAATAAACATGCAACAAAACTGCATTTTAACCAAAACATATGCTACCATGACATTTGTAAACTTTTGTAAAAGTGCATGGATTCCCAGTAGTTGCAGATAAAGTTTGTTTATTCGATTTTACCAGTTAGATGGTAATAAAGCCTTGTTGGTTTAAAAAAAATAGCTTAAAATTAATAAAGACAACCTGGAGATAAATGGCTAAGGCAATACAATACATTTTGTCAACTGCCTGAAAAGAGTCTGTTTAATTGGGTTTCGTGGTTTAAGGGTATTTATTAAAAAAGGACTTATTTCAGCTAAAAGGGGGAAGCCTTGGATTTATGAAACAGATTAAAGTAGAAAGACAACAACATCCTGTGTAACTGACACAGGTATAATTCAGGACTGAAGACAAAAACATCTTTACACAAACAACAGACTCAGAAAGAGGCTTTTTAAAGATTATCAAAAGACATTTCCAACTATCGTATTTGTTTTAAATGGTCTTGTTTTTCTTAAGCTTGTGCTCTGCGCTATTAAGACACACGTGATGTTAAGTGAGGCTGTCCTGAAAATACAGGGATCAATATAATAAAATAAAATGTTGTGCTGCCAGAGAGAGAGAGGGGAGGTGCAGGGAGGGAAAGGAAATCAATAAAGAAAACAGTAAATATAAGTGAATGTTACTGTGGGTGGGTGTTACTGTGGCTTATTTATTTTGTTTATCTAATTGTCAGACAGTGCAACAGGAGCAATTGTCATGTAGCTGTTTGTAAAATGGCTGAGAAGAGGACGAGTGGGTGGACAGATGGAGGAGGGAAGGAGGGAGGGTGAGCCAGGCTAGAGGTTCTTTTCAATTGACAAAAAATACAATACAATTTTTTTAAAAGCATACAAGAAACTCAAGAGCATACCAAGAGACAAGTCAGACAGGCAGACATGAGACCAGCAACTGACAGGAACAACACAAACAGACGAGACGGAGGACGAAGGAAGGAAGGAGGAGGAGAGGAGGAGGAATGGACAGAGGAAAGAAGGAAGCAGGCAAAGGATTTGAGGAGAGGACAGGTGATGGGGGAGTGAGGGATGCAAATGCTCCCCTAAATATACTAACCTTCAAGTCCCTGTGCACTATGTCATGTTGGTGAATGTGATGGACACTTTCTAGAATCTGATGGATACAGTGACTGTGAAGACAAAACAGAGAGAGGAGAAACGGGGGGGTGGGGGGTGAGAGGAGGGATGGACCATGGGGCGTATACAGTGAGGGAGTGAGGGGAGGAGGAGACAAGATGCCAGGTGAACAGAGTAATGACCAGGTCAGATGAACAAGATGAAACAGGATCAGAACATTACATATTAGATAAAAGAGAGAGAGGGACAGAGAGAGAGAAAGAGAGAAGATTTGTCAAAAGAAAGGAGGACAAATTTATAGGCGGAAAAGAGAGTAGAAGTAGAAGGAAAGTAGAAGGAAGTGAGGGAAAGACTGATGAAGATTGAGGTATTGGAAGGGGAGTGAAGGAAGGGTGGATGCGGGTGGAGGAGGCAAAAATGTTTTGTTTTGCTTGTTTTAAAAAAAAAAAAACATGAGAGACAACAGCAGCTACAGCAGAACAATCTGCCAGACAAAAGTCACAGCAATTCTGAGGAGAGGAGAGGAGAGGAGAGGAAGTGTTTTGAAGAGCTAAAAGAGATATGAACAAAGAAAAAAAAAATACTTAGGTATGTGGGATGAGTTTGAATCATAGACGACTAGTGGGCTGATGCCAGGCTATTTTTCCATTACTAACAGGAAAATGCAGTGTGTGTGTGTACACTATAAAGGGATACACATACCTACCTCACTCTGCTATGTCTCATGTCTGTTTGTGTGTGTATATGTAGTGTAGGCTTGGTGTAATGAGAGGGTATAATGTGCAGAATATGTGACTAATGGCAGGCACAAGGAGACCGGCAGGCTGCAGGATCTACTGAGTGTGTGAGAGAGAGAGAGAGGGAGAGAGAGAGAGAGAGATTGCATCTAAAAAGAATTACACTTATACACATACAAACACACACACCTTGAAATGTGTCTCTAATCAACATCAATACACATTTGTTGTGAAGGCCTCCCACTGATATTCAACCACAACAACACTACTTCTGATGATTCTTCACAAAAACAAAATGAGGCAAACTATCATTTAAAAGCAGCAACTATTACCCATTAATGAAAAACTTGATCCAGATAAAATCACATTGCGTTTCAGCGGATTCAAGGCATCACCCTACAGTAGTGACACACACTGCATAACTGGTGGATGAAACATACTAAAACAACCATCCATCCATCTATCATTGTTAATGCTTATCCTTTGAGGGTTGCAGAGACATTGCAGCTGACATCGGGTGAGACACAGGGTGAACCCTATCCATCACTTGCCCAACAAACAGGAGAGAGACAACCATTCACACCTGGAGGGATTTTAAATTTGCCAATTGACCTCACTTCAATCTGCATTACTTTGGACTGGGTTAACCCTAACCTAAACTCCCAAAAGACAGAACAATATCACAGAAAAAATATGCAAAGGAAGAAAGAGAAAAACCAGGCGCAGGTAATCAAGTACATTATCTGATTTTGGGCAGCAAAGATTCACAAAATATTATAATTGTCCACAAATGATGCAGAGGTTCAGAAATAAACATTACCCTGGAATTCAGAGCCTCCTTGAGGAAATAACAAGAAACTCTTTTCACCCATTCTCAACATATCATGGGTAAACAATCATGTTTTTTATCCATCAAGTCTTAACCTGATTGTAAAGATTTGCCTGTGGTAGCAAACAAGGCAACAAACCCCATTTCCAGAAAGGTCTTAATGTGCCTTGAGCATGAGCACTTTATGCAACAATGCAACAGATAAAAGTACAAGGAAAATGTAGAAATGGGAGTGCATCTCCACACACCTTCACTGTCTCACGGTCCAAAACCATTATATCATTCCAAAGGACTTGTCAAGGTCTGTGTTATGAACTCGCAAAGAGGGAGGAATAAAAGTGCAGCCCTCATCACTATGGTCACAAATGGGACCTGATCAGCATTTTAAACTACAGTCAGGGCTCTAGAGTGCAAACAAAAAGTGCAACAAAAAAACCTTAAGAGTGCGACAAACTTTTTCTTTGGTGATAATGGTGCACCTAACATTTCCAGAGTTCCCCATACATTTATTCATGTGTGCTGACAGAATCAACACTGCCCATCACAAATAGATTTTTCTATTTTCTTCCAACGCGATTAAAAAACAACTTATCATGCTCTTGACCTCTCACGTCTTTATAGGGTTTCTATACTTAAAAAAAAAAGAGAATCACAACAGGCCAGATGGAGGTTTTGATTCTGTAAGACTAAAAACAAGATAATCTGGTACAATTCTTCACCATAAATAACATGATTAACCATTCATTGCAGTGCATCACAGAATTTAATCTGATGCAGGTATTTTGTTTTTATAAATATTTAACACAGGATGATGACATTATGATGCTGATAGGTACATCAAGCTTCTGTTGAGATGGTGACTATATCAGGAGGTGAAATCTGCTGCAAAAAACACATCTAAAAACATCTAACCAGCATTTTTGATATCTGGGGCTGGACAATACAACTCCTTGTTCAGCATTGAAAATAACAGCAAGGTTTTTGTGACTTTATTTTTTTTGAATATGTCTGCTCCCGTGGTGATGCTAAATTGGATTTCACACACTCACACACACACACAGTCTCACACACAGATATCCACACAAGTTGCTGAAGAGACTCTGGTCGGTTGTGACAGCGGGTGACATGGTGTGATGCAGAGGAGTTATCTGTAGGTGCACACGAGTGTGAGTGAGTGTGAGAGTGTTAGAGTGTTAGAGAGAGAGAGAGAGAGAGGGAGAGAGAGAGAGAGAGAGAGAGAGAGAGAGAGAGAGAGAGAGAGAGAGACTAATTACTGTAGCTAATTAAAGTCCCACTTCTTACTGATCTCCAAAAGGAGTGAGGGAGGAGAGAGGGGGGACTGGCCTGGATGACATTCAGACGATAGAATAAAGAGCTGGATATCATTTGCAGTCTATATGTGTCTTGTGCGTGCGTATATACATGTATATGTTGTGTCTACAACACCACAGGAGAAAAAAGAAATCTGTTGCAGCTTCTCTGTCAAGATGCAGCAAAGCATAAAAATCCAGTAGATTAAAGTTAGGCTGATGCCTATAGTGTGATGGCTAATGGGGATCATACTTAATTAAACTACACTTCCTGGGGCCCACAATAGCAGAGCTTTAATTTCAAGACCGTAATGCTTTAACTGTTTATACGGAAAATAATACAGATTAAAATGGACATATAATCATCCTGGGTCAAGAAAGTGAAGCCACAGCAAGTCTTTCAGAAAATGTTTCACTTGATTTATAACATTAGGAAACATTTTCAATTATGGTCCCATTTAGACTCAAACTGGATAAAGCAGAGTGTGGCTAAGGTTTCACCTCTAACTTATCAAACCAATGTGTTTACACACTAGCACTGGACAAATAGCAAGAAGATGTCAAAACAACAATCACAAACAAATGTATGATGTCACTGTGGGTTGATATTGAGTAAAGATTGTCATTGTTCATGTGGAACTCAAATGAAAACAGCTACAACTCATATTTTAATCGACTATTCTTAATTTACAAACACATACACAACATCTCTCCGTGTTTCTCTTTTGAAGGAGACATGTACTGACTCATTTGTGTGGGTAGATAAGAATCACTAAAACGATTTTGCATCTGCTATATTGTAGTACATGAGGCTGCCAGTCTGACCTTGGTGAAACAGTCTGAGTCATTAATCAGAATGTGCGAGTGAATAAAAGTCAGCTTTATTGACAATAGTTCTCTCTGGCTGATTTAGATAAAGCTGTCACCATCACTTTACACATTTAACCAAAAGCTCTGTTTGGTGAGGGATTTCCCATCCATTGTGCAATCGTATTGTCATTGATTCAACTTGTTTTTAAGTCATAATATAAGTGCAAAAAATAGAATGTTTTGCATTTCTGCCTGTGGCCATTAAACTGTACAACTCCTCCCTCTGATGATCAGACAAACCCTACTCATCCTCACTTCATTGCTAACTATTTGTATATTGTATATATTTCCAGATTCTCTACTTTATTATTGTATTATTATTATTTAGTTATTTTTTTATTTAATATTTTATTTCATTCCATCTTTATTTCATCTGCCTATTTCACTGTATATTCATATCCATATCTTATGCCTTGTTTTCACTGCTGTATTTCTATTTCACTTCGCACAAAGCATCTGGAACAAAAACAATTTGAGAGTGGACTGTGTTATTTCAAACTTCATATTTATGCACCCAAGCAGTCAAAATTTTCTTTTCTAGTAGATTAATCACTTTTGAAAACCACAAGCAAAACATATACTGCATATACTGCAAAAGCACTATATGCAGCTGCATTTGAATTACTAAAATAAAGTGTAAAGCCCTGTGAGTGGTCATTAAGACTAGAAAATCACTAGTTACAGTCCATTTACTTTTGTAATAGGGGATGGAGCTCATTGGATTGACACAAAGCAAAGCTCTGAGCTGTTTTTAAGTGACTTAATGTGCACAATTAAAGTAGTTGAAACTTCTGCTCGGTGTTCAGGATTTTCTCTGACTATTCAGTTCCATGTTTAACTACTGCTGAATGGATGAACGCCCACATTACAACTGTCATTTTCAAGTACCTCTCGCAGTCTTTTTCGAGGCTTACTGTCTGTCATCCACCCCTCACTACTCCATTTCCTGTTTGACCAGTGAGAGCTCTGTGTGTGTGTGTGTGTGTGCGTGTGCGTGTGCGTGTGTGGTTTTGAGGATGAGTCAGCATGGGTGGTGGGAGTGTGATATAAAACAACATGGGAGGAGGTGGTGAAGGGGATGAAATAGATAGTAAAGAAGACTTATTTTGTGTTTTTTTGTTCTGTTTTTAAGCATAACAATATAGGACCAGCTGCATCAGCCCAAATAACATGGATCATTTAGAACATTTGGTTTGTGACCTTTAAGATTTTGTTGATACTTTACCCTTCAGGGGAACATCACAAATAAAAACATACCTTTAAACATAATGTCAGTGAACAAAAACACTTTCTGGTTTATTAAAAGTAATACAACAAGCTGAACTTTACTTTGAATTAACTACTTACTTTTACTTAAATTGGGCTTTAAGTTCAAAATAAACTCCACAACATTCAAAACCTGATTTTTAATTTGGTCTTGAAAGAAATTAGACAAACATACCATTATCTCTTATGTCAGTGTGAGGTAAAGTACTATGGTACTGAAGTAAAGGCATACGCACTGGACAGGTGAGGAAGAGGTGTGAATGTTGTAGCATATGGCAATGAAAAGATAGGGTTAAGTCGGTGAGAAAAAGAGAAAGGAAACCATCTTTCAGGAGAGATAAGAAAAAGTAACAGAAATGGTACAGAGGGGAAAAACAAATGTGAAGAGGTGCAAAAGTCAAGAGGAAATTCATCATAAAATCTACTGTGAAACAAAGTGAGAAGCAGAAACAGAGGAAAAGAACGGAGAGTACAGCAGGATGTAAAAAGACAAGGGGAAGTGAGGAGGAGAGGCAAAGAGTAAAGAGAGTGAGGAAAGAAAAGCGGAACAAGAACAGAGGACACACACAGAACATTTGAAGGACAAAGAGAAAAGCACATCGACAGATACAGGAGTAAAGGTGTCCGCGCCTACCTGGCATCTGCCTCACTGTAATACTCTCTGGCCACGATGTCCTCAAACAGTTCACCTCCGGTCACCCTATGACACACACACACGCACACACACACACAAACACACGCACACACACACAGTTAGTTAGTTAGTTACAGATGGATGCTTGAACTGGAAGGAAGGGGGTGAGGGGGGCAATAGAAGCAACACAAGGATGCCATCTTCATATCCTGTTTTCTGCACCCTGCACCTACCCACCATCACCCCCCATCTTCTCTTTCTCTCCCTCCCTGCCACACTGCTACCATGGAAACTAGCAGGGATTGCCGAAAGATGGATGTGGGTAACGTGGGTGGTTGGTGGAGGGGGCAAATATAGGAGAGAGACTTATGTAATTGTTTATGGAGGAAAGGAATGGGGGTTGTGGGAAGGGAGATAAAGAGAGGAGAGGAGAGGAGAACTTACAAGTCAAACAGGAGGTAGTGGAAGCCCTCCTCTGATATACTGTCATGAAGACGAACTGCAAGAGAAAGATTGAACAGATTAAACATCTGTTTCTCTGTGTATTTCTAATTCTTATTGTTTTGTATTGTATTATTACTGTTAACATGTTTCAATTTCAGTCCTTTGTCTCTTCATTGCTGGATCCCAGGTTTTGGAAAATACACCCAGCTTCTATGTGACAATTTCTGCATAATTCAGTAAAACACTGCTGCATTTTAACTAGGAGGAATTAAAAAAAAAGCAAAAGAGAGTGATAAAGAGGGAGCGTGAGTGGGGAAGAAACAACAGGGAGTCATGATAATTATGACTAACATCATGCACTATTATGGAGGACATAATGGCAACTCTATAAATAAATAAACTACAGACATACATACATGAATAAACAAAAAGAATAAATACATACAGAATTAAATAAAATTATCATTTTATTTATTTATTCATTCTTTTTAATTTTGTGTCCTATGGTAGGAGGGGCTTGGGCTCAGATTAAAGCAGGACTGGTCACGGATGTAATTCTGTTACTGTGAATTTGATGAAGTTTAGATTTACTATTGACCCTCTTTAGGGGTTTTTTTGTCACAGTGAAGATGATGTCTGGGAATACCATTAAAATATTATTCAGAGAGTGTTAATCATCTTCATCATGCAGATGTAGTCAGAAGAACCTTATCCTTCAGTGTCATGAGAACAAGAACAATGAGTGTCAATACTAATTCTAAAATTATAAAACTAAATTCTAAACTAGCATCATCTCACATTAAAACTGCAAACATGAATTACTTACTTACAAAACAAACTTTGTGAAACTGAGACTGATGGTAAATAGAAGCAAAAATACAGAGAGGTTTCCTCACCAATGTTGGGGTGTTTCAGCAGGCGACAAATTCGAGCCTCTCGCTCCAGCTTCTGGTGATCTGAGGGGCAACAGAGACAAGAAGTATGAGAGGAGGAAGGTTGAGAAAATAAGGAGCAATTCCTAAAATCTGACTCAAAAAATGATTGCTTCTTCATGATCAAATACTGTAGCAACTCATCATCTATGGGTCGGTCTTTTATGATGATCATTTTACAAGTCTGGTTGAAAGTCAGAAGCATCCAAGATGAGACAAGTTGGACATGAAAAAAAACATTATAAGATGGACTTGCCTCTACAGATTTTGACATGGTAATTGTTCTCTGATGGATATACAAAGAATCAGATTAAAGAAAATACATTTATTAAACGAATTTACTGGGATGAGGTTTGGGCATTAACGTGGGGACAAATCATTACTAACGGATATACAATGTACTAACTGTTAAATAGTTTGGGTGCTACATCTTTCAGTAGTAGTGCTATTGAGCATACAGTAAAACAAGTTATATAATCCAATCCCAGACATGTTTTTTTAAGGTAAATTGTTCAAATTTATGAGCATTTAGTGTGATAGTCTGTTTAAACTGTTTAAATACATTATTTTGTCTATTAAATGCAAATGATACAGACAATTTGTATAGTGCCAAATCACAACATTCAGTATCACACAGACAGAGAGGAGAAAAGTTGAAATCTGACTGAAAAATTACTTTCTTCATGATCAAATACTGCAGCAACCCATCATAAATGGGTCGGCCTTTTATGATGGTTTTTTACCAATATGCCATTTTACAAGTCAGATGAAAATCACATACAACTAAAATGAGACAATAATTTACAAAGTATAGTGCATATATAGATTTGAGTGATTTCTTAAATGAATTAAACAAGTTTAAACAAGTTTTTCATGTCTCTTTCAATTCCTGTCAGAACTTGTGTTGCAGCATTCAGTAGCATTCAATCTAGATGTTAAAAAAAATTTATGAACTAGTTTTTCAGCAGCCCATGTTTCTAATGTTCATTATGTTTTCAGGTGGAAGGACGCTGTTCTGGAAATTACAGCATTGCTTAAACTTGTTCTGTGTAGACATGGTGTTACACTGTAAATTAGAATTTTCAGAAGACTTCAAAGTACAAATAATTTGTTTCTGAAAAATAAAGTCAACTTCTATCTACTATACCATAAAATAACTTGATAAATCATTTTGTATGTGTCTGCTCTCAACTAGCAACATGATTAGCCCAAATCCTAACACGGGGGAGGAGGAGGACATCACTGCATGTATACACAACAACTGTAAGTGTTCACCCACACTTGTGTACTCAAGTTGTCTGAGCTTCAAAACACACACACATACAGCAAGTGCAGGCACACAAAACACACACAGTCACGCTGGCAGTGAGGAGTTGACAGTGAGGTGTAAGCCCAGTAATTATAGTCTTAGAAGATGAGAGGAGCGAGGCGGAGTGGAAGAGTGCTGAAGAAGTGGGGATGAGCAGGAGGCAGGAAGGAGGAAAAGTGCAAAGGTGGTGAATATAAGTAATGCATGGTACTTATTTTATCTTTAGATGCTGTTTATCAACAACCAACCTGATTATCTTATGTTTATATTCTTGCCATGACATCTTGAAGAAGTTCACTGGGTAATCACTGGGAAAGAGGTATCATTAATTGGTATCGCAATGCTATTAACTGTGAAGGATCACTTTTTAATTTTCCTCCAGCTAATTGACTTTATACCTCATTTTAAAAAATGACTAACTGGCTGCTTGTGGCATACAATTCCAGACATGTCATCCATCATAGTACAACGTCAAACAGCGGAAAACATGTCCCGTGCACATTTCATTCTGTCAGTGGCATCTGCTAACATTACTCTTCAGTCCAGAATTGGCTTAGAATTAGTGCTGTGGTTCATCTTAGCTTAGTCTACCAGATGGCCAGACTGAGCCTTTGTTATCTACACGTCCTTTTAGGACTGTATGACTCGAGGCTCAAGAGGAAGTCAAATTGTTGGATGAGACGGTGAAAATGATCGACTTCTGTCCATAACATCAATTTAGGGAGGGAATTGATTGTCATTTTCAATTGTTCTCTTGATTGACTTTAAAGGCATAAAGCCATAAAGATTTCATTAATGTTTCAATAATGCTTTTACCCCTTATTACACTGTAGATCATTTTCTATCCTTGCTTTATTTTAAATCCTTTGGGGTTTGAAAACCAAATGAGTTATAGAGTACTTGTCTTAGGATTTATAGCTGGAGATGACTGAACAACAGCTCCTCCTCTTTTACAAGAAACATTGCTATTTAGGTCCTTTATCCCAACTTTATCAGGCGACTGGATCAATGGCAGATAAACCTTCAGTCAACACTGTGACAGGCCGATGACCTTACAGTGGCAGGTTACTCATACAAGGTTTTGTAAAGAAGATCTACTCTAAGGCACCATATCTGGTGTTCCCACAGCTGTAGCTCTCAAAAAAAGGGGAGCCTATCAGAATTATTTTTGGGTTTATACGGACCGTAAAATTGGGGTAGTGGTTGGTGAAATCATAGACATATATACAGAGATTGACCACTGGAGAATGCGTAGTATTGGTGGTCAGTCATACACCAAATCCATTGTTTCTGATGCAGCAAGGTAAATAAGAAATGAGAGTAGAAAGGGGGGAAAGGGAGAGGATTGGTCCTGAGGGAAATGAGAGGTGAGAAGGAGAAAAAAGACAGGTGGAGATATGTGGTCCGGATGAACACAGAAGCACTGAGTGTTCAGTGAGACTCAAGAAAACCTGAGGAAAGCATTCAGTTGATGTCTTCGTTAATCTGCAGTGCGTGTTGGAAGAGCAGAGAGAGGGAAGGAGAGGAATAATCATCACGAGTGAGGACTGAGGTCCCAGGAGATGAGATGTAAAAGAGCTGCAAAGGCAGCAAGATACGAAAACCACAATGTTCTGAATATTAGACTCACAGCATGAGCAAAACTCTCACCAGCTGGAGAATTGTTGAGGTACAAACTGCACCTTGGTCCAGGAGGTCAGCAGACAGCCATGTATAAGTCTATATAAGTATATGAGGCTTGCTGTGTCCTTTACATTTTGCAGTAATGAAACATGACAGACTGAGTTATTTTATAATAAAATCCTGAGTTACGTTTCCGTGGAAAGAAATTATATAACATAATATATAGTAATTATATAAAATAAAATAAAAAATTATTTGGGGTCATGAGGGTTGCTTGATACAATCAGTTCTATTCATATGTATAATTACAGCTGATTTCATGGGGGTCAATAATAAACTAATGAGTGATTGTCACTAATCTAATGATCATTTTCAAGAGTATAACAGAGGTCTCCTTCAGTCTCCCCTCCGTTTCTTAAGCGTGTCAGTGAACTACGATGGCCTTCAGATACCAGAAAGTATGTTAACACTTTCTCCACTCTCTCTGCCATTGACTATTTCTTTTTCATTGTTTTATACAGGTTTTGGGTGAAGGCCTTCACCATCATTGGCATTATGAGCTCACACTTAGAAAGGCCCTTACCTTAAGAACATGTAAAAGGCTTATTACAGGGCTACGAAAGCCCAACAACTTTTTAGAGCAATTTCATACCATTACAAACAGGGTTATGAGAAGTGCATTTACTTTCTGCTTATAAACACTCCCAAACACATTGGATCTTGAAGTGAGCACCTGGCACAGGTGACCACATCTGTCCTGATTATTTGACTTTGAAATGTAAAAACAAATTTAGATCACTCCAACTGCATTGCAGGTGAATTCCTTACACACACGTACGCACGTACACACACACACATATTAGCTAGAGTATTCTTCTTAGGACACTATGTTGACATACATTGATTTGGACAGCCTAAAAAACTTTAGTGTAACTTTTACCTAACCAGAATTCAAACCTAAACTAATCCAGATCCTCAGGAATGAGATTCTTCCTCATTAGGACCAGATTTTGGTCCCTTAGAGGACTACTGCTCCCAACATGATCAGTATTTAAGCCAGAAAAAGTCTTACAGAGGTAACAAATACAAATGGACAGACATATAGACAAATAGACAGACATACACACAAAAATAAAGCATGTGTAGACCCTCATAAGCATAGCCACTCTGTCATGATAAATTAAAAGGGCCATACTTCAACCTCTGGCATCTCCTGTCCTGAGGTCAGTGCCAATAAATAAGCTCTGTGATTGGCTGGAAGCCCTGTCCAACAGACCTGCCCTACATTTCCTGTCGACATGTGTTGGATTGGCATCAACCGTTTGGCAGCTGCATAAGGACGATGGATTGTGGGTGTGCGTGGGGGTGGTTGTTGGCAGGGTGCTAATATAAATAATAAAAACAGAGGAGAATGTATGTTATCGTATATGTACATCTGTTACCTTCCTCAATCTGCTTCCCTTTCAGTGACACACAACAGATGCATTTGCTCAAGTTCATTACAAAGTGGGATTTTATGACTTTTGACTCAGTGTATCATTCAATAAATTCTGTTTTTTTTGTATAACCAATAGAGTAATTGTGTAATTGAGCCTTTCATCTCCTCTGTCTGAATCTTTTTTTTTTTTTTTAAGACTATTTCCAAAGTTGTTTTCGCTCCCAGAATCGTGATATTTCTACAAGCCTGATGAACAGAAACAGCTAAAAGTAGCAGTTGGCAATTTACCTCAAACTCCACAATCCAGAGATTTGAAAATACAGCATTTCATTTGAAGCATGTAAATTTGAAGGCTCACATCTGTGCTCTGTCCTGTTGTGAGAGGCTATTTTCATTTCTTTTTAAGTAGCAAAGAAGCTACTTGCCTGATTATATCAGGGGCAGATAAATGTAAAAAAAAAAAAAAATCTATTTTTCTATATCCACTGTATGATTTTATCATTTAATTTTGATTTAAAGAAGAAAAAAAAACAAAAAAAATATAATAAATACAATAATACTATGGAATTACAATACTTGTAGAATCACAATAAATCACAATCACAGCACAGATCAAATCAGCACCGAAATATCATGATACAATCGAATCAGGACAAGATGATATTGTACTAGCCCTAACTCTGTATGTGTGTGTGTGTGTGTGCGTGTGTGTGTGTCAGACAGACAGAAAGAGAGTCAGATGAGAGTCCCATGCTAAAGGCATGTAGGCACATGGCCCTCAGCTGCCAAGCGCCTGGGGTGCCTTCTTTCACATGACCCTTCCCTCCTCTCAGCTACCATCTCCATCTGCCAGCTCTAAACAAATGCTCCTCTTAAGTTGCTGCAAACAGGGCTGGATGTTCACAGACCCTACCTGCAGCCAGAGAGACATTAAAACATTCAAAACCACTTCAGCCAAATCCTCAGTAAAAGAGCGAGTCACTGCGACTGCCATAAAACCTGGCTGTAGCAGCCTATATTAGATAGGTCATTGAGTTATAAATAGGACCTGGAGTAGAAGTAGTATGCAGCGGCTCTGCCGTTTCACAGAACATGGCACATACATTAGTAAGGCGCACAACACAACCCTCAAACACCATTCAGTCAGGACAGATTAGTTCACCTATCAAATGCTGAAGCAGGGAGATTATGCCCTGGCTCAGAAATATAGTGAGAATCTGCAAGCAGCTGCAATCCCTGATAAATCATATGGAGTCAAATGTATAGGTACAATAATAGCACAACCTATAGATGATTTATTTATCCGTGTGTGTGTGTGTGTGTGAGAGAGATAATTTTTACAACTCATCACACCACTCACTGGGATTAACTGTTAAATAGTCTTTGCACTCGCATATTGTAAAAATGTGACAATACTGAGATAACTTCTGCCAACATGATATGACAATTTGTCAATGTCTGTTTCTATTTTATTTTTTTGTTTTGATATAAATAATAATAATAACAATAATAATAACAAAAAGATCTGCAACTTGCTATGGGCACACATCAAATGTCTAGACAATTACAAACTGCTTTGAAAATATTTTGTGGCACAAAACATTTTTACATCCTTACTTAGAAAATAGACTAATTTAAGAAAAATGTCATATAATTATGAAATGCATTTCATATTTCTTGGTCATAAGAAAGAATGTTGAAACTGGCACCATAGGTGTTTGTGTGAAGGATAACAAACATTAACAATAGCTGGAAATGCAATGCTGAAATATTCCAACTCTGATCATGTCGAAAAACAAACTTGACAGAGCATCCCAGCACAGAAAAGCTAGTTCACAGTTTTCAGACAAGATATAAGGTTGGTTGTGTGAAATTCAATCGATACGTCCGCCAGGAGTCAAGAGTCTTGATTACCACATTACATAATCACATCACGGCATACAAATAATCTCAAATATAGTACAGAGCTAGTGTTTTAATAATTAATATAATAAGGAGACTTCATAATAATACGTCAATTGTACAAGACAGACCAATATGACCAGACATTCAGGGATGATGCCCTTGGCTAATGCCCGTTACAATGTTTCTTCCACCACTCAATATGTGTGTGTGTGTGTGTGTGTGTGTGTGTGTGTGTGTGTGTGTGTGTGTGTGTGTGAAGGCAGGGTAACAGTCAAGTGTCAGCATGGTGCCAACTGGCTGGGCCCCAACAGTGGGTCTCCAGTTACAGGCAGCAGGAGATTTACACTGGGCACTGTGACCACTGTGGTGTTCGGCTGGCGTTCATGGCCGTGGCATTTATCCTTTGCTTTGGTTTGGTTTTAAACTGTTACTGGCAGTGTAGCATTTGACACAAGTACAAACCGGCAACCCTCCAGTTACAAATCATCCATGTTCCCCTTCCACTTGGCCATCGGCTGCCCCCCGTTTTCTCTCAAAACATTTTGACTGACCTTGCTGTAGTTGTATAGCTTTCACAACTTTTCTTGAACTGTCCACTTCCCTCCATGCTCACAACGTTTCACTGAAAACTTGACCGGAGGCAAGAGTCATTGCTGCGGCTGTTTTTCGCTCCATAAAGTGTACTTCAAAATGTGAAACACACTGTTCCATTATTTTACTTGCCCGTGTCTGCAGTCCTGGATACTCGAAGGTCCTTTATATTACAACCTTGAGTGTGTGACACTGTGTGTGTGATGGATCCATCATTGACAGTGATTACTATAACTCAGAAACATTGTAAAACCCCTCATCTATATGGCTGAACGATTCTGAATAAATATCTAATTATTTTGACAGGAATTGTGACTGCGATATAATTCGCGGTATCAGAGGGAATGGTCATTTTTACATCATTATTCTCATTTTCATTCGAAAAACATATTTAAAATGATTACTGTGTGCAGATCTGTGAGAAATAAAGATGTTCTCTTCAGTCTATAGAACAAGATGTGTATAGATCAAGACAATAATTAATCTACAATGATATTTTGACACATATTTTGGCTTTAACAAATATTATGCCTCCTGCGATTTGAAAATTGCAGTAGGCTGTATCGCAATTTCGATAAATAAAATTGGTCAGACCCAATTTAAAGCATTGAATTTACTGTTATGGCTGTGTAACTACATTTGACTTTTTTCTGTTCAGACATCCTAGTGTGATAAAAAAAAAAAAAAAATGTTGCTCTATGTCCTACGCAGCACCATCTGAGAGGTAGCTGCTGTTAGATACCACTTACATAACTGTCTACACCGTAGGAGGGGACGTGACCACTGGGATACGGAAACAATGAACAAATTAGTCACTCTGGAACTGCACTGTTTTTGCCTGAGACCTTAATTTACAAACCACTGTGGTGAGAAATACAGAAAAATGGACACTTACCTCTTGCAGATAACTTTTTGGTGTTGATTATTTTGGCAGCATACTCCTGTCCCGTACACAGCTTCACACATCTGCGCACCACCGAAAAGGCTCCCCTGTGAAACACAGAAAGGAAATTTGATAAATGCACACTATGTCATTTCTGTCACTAGGGGACAATAACAAGTCAATCTGGTTTTTAGTCAATCTGATGACGTCATTAAAGGGTGACCAAAATGAAATGGTGTTTTAAGAGTGTATTATATGACAACAGAACTCATCATTATTATTGTTGTTGTTTTTAGATATTTTAAGGCAGTATTGCTACATATTATATCTTAAAGCTGGTGGACAAGTCAACTCAAAGTAAAGTGTGCATGGTCGCTGAAATGATGAGTCTACACTTTGCAAATGAAATTATTCTGCATCGTTTTAGGGAGAGGTGTCGTCAGCATTCTGACATTTTTCTGCACATTTACTGACATTTTTCTGGTACCAATGCAGAATGTCAATTTCTCAAATTTTAACTCTAACCATCTATATTAAAAAACGGTGCCTCTCCACCATTTGTCTATGTAATAAGCTCCCATGAGGTTCCACATACACACAGCATGTGCAATGTGTACACACACAAGAGAGAGACAGGCACACAGTGAGCGAGCAAGAGTAATAAAGTGGGCTCTAAACACAAACCCAGTATTACTGAGAATGGTCATTTAACAGCCTATGAGAACTGTGACTGGAAAAGAACCCTTCTGGTTGATCTTATTAACATTCCAAACTTTTCACTTAAAAGTTCTAGTCTATCAGTCTATGAGTCAGAACAGCCCCTCAGGTTCTCTGGCATAAGTCTTTTACATAATAAATCTGGTTTGACATTATTTATTTTTCAATCAGTTCCTATTCTTTTTGTACATAATTTGCCTTATTGTTAGATTTTCCCCTTTTTTTATTATTATTATTTATTGAGTATTAGCCTCAAGTCTCATAAATCACTCCCATTTATATAATTCACAACAGCAGGGTTAGGGTCTCTGTGTCTCCACACAGAGACCGTTACAGACAACAAACAAGGTCATGTTCGAAGGTGAAAGCTATAAGAGCAGCTGACCTAAGATTTCAAGTACTTTTATGTGTGGATTCTCATTACTGTTAAGATAACTCTTAGTTCTTTCTGCCTTTTCTTGTTTAGACAGAACTAAACAATGCTGGGATATTGCCACCTGGGAGTAGGGTTGAACTTTTTTGAATGAATATCTAATTGCGATTATTTTGACAGGAATTGCGTCATTTTTACATCACTATTCTTATTTTCATTCGAAAAACACACTTAATATGATTACTGTGTGATATTTGTACAGATCTGTGAGGAAACAGAGAAGTTCTCTTCAGTCTGTAGAATAAGATGTGTATAGGTCAAGACAATAATTAATCTAAAACGATATCTTGACACAAAAATATTGCACCTCTTGAGCCTGGAAATTGCAGTGGGCTGCATTGCGATTTCAATACAATTTCGATTCATTGTTCAGCCCTACCTGGGAGTGTAATTCAGTTTGAATAACCAGAGCATCGTAATCAGAAGCATGATGTGGAACACAAAATCACCAGCATGTATAGTCATTCTGCATCTAAGAAACAGTTTATCACACAGCAGCGTATAAGCACAGTGTGGCTGACACCAGCCACACATGCACAAACAGGACAAACACATACGTTACTGAGACCACACACCACCGGTGGAAAGTTCACACCGTGAGGTGTCTGTTGTTTGGCCTAATCTGCTTCAACACACACACAACTGAATTAGATAAGAGGTCAAAAGTCTGGTTTGACACCGATAAAGTAGACATGGACAGATTTAATTAATATTTATGGGTTTGTTTTTTTTCAAGAATTAAAATGGTGCCTTGAACAGGCAGGGGTTTGGTAACTGGATAACTGGTGTGCTTTTACAGTGTCACAAGGTGCCTGTGATGTAGGAGGGTTACATACTGTAGCATTTGTTATCTTATCCTCTAAAGATTGCAGTCTACACTGGGGCATTGATAAAAACATAAAAGCCAAAAAAAGCCAAACAGAAAGACACAAGACATTAAATGACAGAAAGTTCAATGATCATCTAAGATTTGAGTCCTGAGTTTATGTCATGTATGACATAAATAAACTGTTAAAAATGCTGATGTAATTTTAAGGCATCGGTGTAAATCAAAAAGATTTACATTTAAAGGTTTACTATGATAATGGAGCAAAAAACTAATTTAAAGTTCCAGTGCGAAACCTCTACCGCCCCCTGTGGCCTTTGGACTAATTACGACAACACTGCAGTCCTGATTTGACCTTGTTTTTCCTCGCCCTCCCCAATCACACATTCTCAGAAAGAGAAAAAAGACATTTCTCTATTTGTTTTTTCTACAACACTTCAGTAAGTTATGTGATGTTTATCTGTCTTTTAGCATAGCATTACTTTTCCAGACTGCGGTCCAGAAAAGCTGTGTGGTACAGAGGTGTAAACACAGGTACACACTGTAGTCAGGCATCTGTTCAGGGAACGCTTGATTACTGTTGGGGGAGCACACATTTTCAATATTAGACGATCACAGTTATGATAGGTTAAATTCGCAATTGTGATGACAAAATTAACTGAACTTCCGGATTCAAAAACACATTTCTTAAATGTCACATTAAGCTCTGCTAGGAAGAACGTGACACCAGGAGAGTTCACAGCAACAAGCTCTCCTCTGATGATGGATAAGTATTTTTTATTTTATTTTTTTGAAAGTTGCAGAGAGCATTATCAGGGGACTAAACACCCACACCTGTGAATAGGAACATTGTTTTGTCAAAGACGCTTTAAAGTGCAGGACGTACAGATTAGTCCCTTTCACCCACAGAGAGCTTCAAAGGGTTTGAGTTAACTGACTGAAGAGCATCAAGTCGAAGCTAAGATCTAAACGTATTTATGAGTTCTTTAGATGATTATTTACCTCAAAAATATTGGGTTTTTTATTTTTTATTTATTTAATTACAACACTAGCTCAGCGAATATTAAGCTGTATTTTCGACTTGACCTTATTGTATTTGTACATGTTGTGTACCACCGTCTTATTAAATTCACACAAATGTCAGCATGACTGTGATGTGCATTGATTTAGGAAATATGATAAGTGAGTTATTGTCTCAAATTTCAATTTGGGTTTCAGCAGGGTAAGAAAATCACACTACTACTACTACTACTATACTAATTGAATTGCAATACTTTGCAACAATCAGAATCACAATATAAATTGTGACCATCTCAGCTCTCTTTCATTTCAAAGCATTGAAGTGACTGCCATGTGTTTGTCTTGTACCAAGTAGAAGCAACATACTGATGAATTGTACTCAAAATGTTTTGGCTGTGCAGTTATTATGCCAGTGCTGCATCAGGCTTAACAACATGAAGCCAATCAACATGAAGCTATCAGCTAATTAACTGGTGATTGGTGAATAATAATCAAACAACACCAGTGTGAAACTCTGCAGCAGCAATGTCAAAATGTCAACAATGAAAGCCTGATGAGGAGCGATTTCTCAACTGTTACTTTTACTCATCGGCTTTATTCTAACTTTAATCTTGTGAAATTGTAACTTTGGTGACCTGATTGACTACTATTTTTGTGACAGGCTAAATATTACTTTTAAGTGTCATTAAACCTTAGATTGTCTATGTTTTTGACATGATAAATACAGTAGTGCATTCAATTCTGGTGTTCTAATTCCAACCTTTAATTACAGACATTAAACAGGATTACGTCAACCTCTAAAGTGACAATGCAGCTGAACTAAAATCAGTTACCTTTCAGGTTGATTTGACTACTTAATAGGTGGCTTGTAGGTGTGTGCGTGTGTGTGTGTGTGTGGGGGGGGGGTCAATGCAGTGAAATATCGCAATATTTCACGTGGCGATTTTATATCACTTTGAGACACCAAGTATCTTTTTTAGCAAAATAGTTTTAACTGATATTATAAATAAGTATTCAACTTTTTAGATGTTTCAGTCCACTAGATGGTGCCAAGTGCTCACTAGAGCTGTTTTATGAGAACATCGTGATATATGATTCATTATTTTTGCCATATCGTGATAATATCGTATCTATTGTGGGTGGCGTCTCTGGTGACTCCCAGCCCAGTGGCTAGATAGAGTGATTTATCAGTGTCAGGAGGTTTTTAAAACTGATCACTAAAAACTGGTCTGTTGCATGTGAATAATGACAAAGTTTTCTGGTATATTCACTACGATATTAAACTGAATAGCTATGGTTTTTAAGCAATACAACACATTATATCTTTCAGCATTTCACTATAAGGCTGAAAGAAAAAACTCTGCACAGGAAAGAGAAGGAGGCAGCAATGTAACATTATTGATGCCACCTGCGGTTAAAATTAAGAGGAAGAATGTTTGTAACTATTGTGACTTTGATCATTTTGTTGTTCATGGACAGACAGTTTTGTCTGATGCCAGTGAGAGTCTTTTCTCATGTTATCTGCCACTGCTACGCCACCACCTACAGAAGATATAGCTGCCACTCCTTCACATAATGTCACACACAATCACAAACTGTTACACTACTTTTGCCATTAATACAAAACTTAGGGAAAAAAAAAAATAGGTCAAATGAGATTTTCAAACAAAAATAACACAAAAACTTCAACACAGCCAGTGTGATTTCATCTTTGAGGCGGTATGTGTGAACAGATCTTTGTTGTCTGGCAGTGCAGATTAAATTAAATAATCTTCCATGAGCATTCAACCACACAGAGACTGTCATGTGCACAGCCACTAAAGCAGGGGTCTGAAAACAGTGCAGTAGGTGTGGGTGCTATAAGCTTAAAATTATATCACAACATTCTTTTATGAAATCGAAATAATAGATATTTCACAGAATTTCAAGATAAAATAAAAGTGTGTTGACATGGAACAATATTTATTTCACAATAACAATGAATTTGTGATGCAAAAGTATTCTACTACTAAACAAAATGATTAAGTGGTGGGCCACATGAAATGGATTGGAGGGGCCGCATGTGGCACACAGGCCACAAGTTTGAGACCTTCGCACTAAGGACTTCATTTCCAAGCACATTCACTGTACATCTGAGGATGCATAAATATCACCCTCTGTAATATAAACACTTTGTCTTCATCAATCTATGGTAAATCACTCACCAGCCAGTTTATTAGGGACACAGGTGGACACCTAATCAGAGTGACCCCCAGTGTGGTGGTGTTGAAGCCCATCTGCTTTAGTATCGGTGATGTGGTCAGAGATGATCTGCATGCATTAGCTGCAACAACTGGTTAATAGTTGGAGTCAGCAATTGCAAACAATTGTTTGCCTGTATTCTATGTTAATATTATTGGAATTATATTTTGAACAGTGGCTTCTCTATCACTTTTAACCAGTGTGGTCGCTGACCTCTGACCTCAACAAGACAATTTCTCCTGCTGCTCACTGGACATTCGATATTTTTCCGGACCATTCCCAGTAAACACTGCAAGTTTGTGTGTGAAAGTCCCAGTAGAAGAGGAGCAGTTAGTGAAATAATGTAAACCAGCTCATGTGGCACCAACAACCATGAACACATTCAAAGTCACTGAGTCAAAGTTTCTGTCCAGTGTGATTGGCTGACAAGATATTTGCACTAGCAAGTGGTTGAACAGGTGTACCTAATAAAATGGATATTGTGAGTGCGTGTGTGAGTGTAGACACACGATATTTAACCTGAAACAACTGCGCATCATATAATAAACACAATAAACAAATAAAAATACAACAAAACGATTTTGGAACGGAGCGAGTGTGCGCGCGCGCGTGTGTGTGTTTGTGTGTGTGCGTGAGAGAGCGTATTTTGAGAGCTGTCATCCCGAAAAAGCAACATACACACACACACACACACACAAACACACTGCCCCTAGAAACCAGCCTTCTTAATGCACAACTTAACCAGCAGAGCCAACAGAAAACAAACAAACAAACAAACACAGGTACTCACTTCCCCAGCTCCTCGTACAGCTGGTACTCGTCTGTGAATCGCGTACAGGTTGTCGTTGCCATGTCTCTCTCGTTTCTTCTCCTTATTGCTCAGCTCTTGGAGGGAAAAGAGAATTCAAACAGTTTGCGGTTGTTTTGTGCTAAACGTTGTGTTTTAAAGGACAGCTCCGCCCAGCAGCTTCACGGCCGTTGGAGCGGCGAAATGCCTTCAAGCGAGGGCTCAAAACGACGGCGGCTCTGATACCGGAGAGACGAAGCGGCCAGGCAGGGTATGAGCTCGCGCTCTCTCTCGCTCTCTTCTCCTCACTATCTGACACCTAAGGCGCGCATCCGATCCGTAAAACAAGCTGCGTAACGTGAGCAACACGGCTTCCTGCTCAGACTTTCACAATAAAATGCATCTTTTATAGTCTGAACCGTTTCATATCAGATATTTTATATGAGCATACAGTTTCTTTAAAGGTTGTTTATGGCCAGCCGTTTTAACATTTGATAGTTAGTCTGAATATGAGTTAGATTCTACTTGGTTACATGTACTTAGTTTCCTCCCGAGTACATAATCTTTTCTTTTTTATTCATTCATCTCAAACTTTAAAACAATGACAAACAGTAAAGGATTAACACTGAAGAAAGGAATTATTTAAAGTTTTTACCAGAGAAAACCAATACACAACTTTGTTTTGTCCCTTCATTAGCAATGAGTAATTAAATTATATATAGCTACATGCAAATTAAAACGATCGGTGATCATCTAGACGACAAAAAAAGACGACAAAAAAAATAAATAAATAAAATAAAATAACAAAATAAAAAAAACTTGTACATCGCACTTATGACTAGCACTTCATAGTTTGTTCTACTTGAAGCTCTTACTTACTTCTAGCTCTTATTTGTACCCGAATGTTTAAATGCACTTTTGTAAGTCGCTTTGGATAAAAGCGTCTGCTAAATGACATGTAATGTAATAATGTAATCTAATCACCATTTCACTGATGATCATCATCATCACCATCACTACATTTCACATCATCAGTGATTCATACTGTGAATCTGTAACTAAATCATAACTATCCATAATCCAAGATAATTCCTCTGCAATTGAAAAAAAAAGAGTTTGATTTCAGTCACAATCTAATCTCCTCCATTACCTTTCAGTACAATTGTGCAGTCACATACAGGTGCACATGACCTGTCCAATAAATTGGCTGATATAAATAGCTTAGTTAGCTTAAATAGAGGAAACAGAAAATACAAAAAAACTGAAAAAACTGAAAAAGTGAAAAACACACAAACCAGATGCACAAACTTAACTTAACTGGCCTGGCTGATAAAAAAAAATGCTTTATTTATTCACCTGGAAAAATCTTAGTTACCAAAATGGGTTTTATAGTTAAAAAAAAAAAAGTATATTAAATAAAACACAATAAATGTTGTATTATCTAATAAACATCCAGGTTTTAAAATAAAACGTCCCTTTTAAAGCCACGAGGTTGAACTTTATTTTGAAAGCAAAAACTCTACCACTTCCTAGTGATGTGCTGTTACGTCCGTGCAGCTTGACGATATGTTTCAGTTGGGCTGAGAAGCTTCACGTTCAACCGCGTTGAAGCCGCAGCTCTCAGACCTGTTGCCCTCTGGCGGACACAGCGCGCAACGGCAAAGCGCGGCAACGTAATGGAGCACACCTCCCGCCTGCACAGCGTGTTATCTCCAAATAGGGGCAAATATGAGAGAGTTGGTTAGTGCGTTCAAAACGCGCCGCCGGTGAGCGCAGTGAGTGATTGCATGTATTAATGTTAATTCACTGTGGACGAGGAGACAGAGGAAATTATATTACACCTGCAGTTTACAGAAACACTGTTATATGATATATATATATATATATATATATATATATACATGTATATTTATATATATATATATATAAATTACAATAAGTTATTAGAGAGAATAAAGATTTTCTCACTCTGATTTAATTACATGTTATTGACACATCATCATGTTGCAGGATCAACACCTTCAACAGCAGCCATCACACCCTGGAAACTGATGACCCCACACATGAACCAAATTTAACCTCAAAGGTCTACGGTGTAACATTTAGACACTTACGTATAGTTGTTCAAGTTTATAGTCACTTGAAAATAAAACACTTTTTGTAGCTTGAGAATAAGCTTTGTATATGACATTTTTGGCATACGAGGGCGGCCTTGCTTTGTGAGGGTCACCATCTTACATCAACATGATTCTGCAGCATGAAGTTACATTAATGACGTTAATTACAAAAACTGAGAAAGAAAAGCATTTAAAACCTCTCTCTGTTTTCAGTTAAATCTTTTATTATTTACAGGAGATTATGCACAACTGTATGCATCTCTCACACACACACACACATGCATAATCTCAGGCAGGGATTGCCAAACTGCTGTGACACACGAACATACATTAACAGATTCATCACAGCACCTGTCACACATATTACATCACAGCAGGCATTAAATAGCAATAAATATATGTGTATTCTGAAATGTTGTTATGGACGACAGGACTTTACTATCCCCAATGAGCAGCAGTTTAACTTTAGTCCCGCTCCTGTTTTTGGTCACTGCAGCAGGCGGACAGAGTTGACGTGGAGATGGTAGAGAAAGTCTGCATAGGACGCTCCTCCGTTTGGACTCTTGTCCTCCACCAGGTGGCGCTGCAGAGCCTCCTCACAGGCGTCGCCCTGCTTCACGACCCACAGCTGAGAGAGACAATGACACAACTCGTCAGTGGCTGGTTTATTGGCAGAAATTGAACAAACAAACCCATAAGTGTGTTTGTATACGTTTGAAATGAGATCCGCTTGTGGCTCACCTCACGCGCCCAGGGCACCTGAGAGTTCAGCGTGTTGATGAGGGATCGGATACTGACTGACAGACGGTTTTCCAGAACCGGCAGCTTAGTCTGCAGGCACAAACACACGCAGGCACAAACATGGATAATAAAAAACAAACCATCTTGGGGATCAGGAGGACACGCGGGGGAATTGCGAGACGCCGTCAAAATAGGTTTTCATAAATCATATACAAAACTGAAACTATTTCCTATTGACATAATTGTTATAAATGTGTTACATAATTGAAAATAATTCACCCGGCTGTTACATTTCCTCCTTCTTTCAACATGGACATGGATTTCACTACAGACACTGTCTTCTTTAAACACCTTCTGTGGCGTTTTATGGACCGTCATGATTACAGGGTTCTCTTGAAATTGTCTCATCTCCGTAACTATTTGTACTCGATCTTGTACCTCAATGGGACCTTAAATAAATAAAATTGGTTAATGTCCTCTGGACTAATGTGGGTTATGACATTTTGTGAGCCCTGGTGTTACATCACGTTATATTTCACTTTACAAAATACTGTTCATCGCTGACTTTAACCACTTCATGTACTTTTATTTTACCACCAGGGGGCAGCATCTACTCACGTGACAGAATACTGGCGTCATTACTTCACCCCACCTGTGTTTTTGATGGCTTTGTCTGTCTGTCTGTCTGTCTGTCTGTCTGTGCTTCCACACTTCAACTAGCTGACTAGATGACCAACAGAGGGCGCCAGAGGCTTGTTGCGTGAATAGGGTAAAGTCTGCCATCTCTGATTGCCTTGTTTTAAATTAGCGACTGGCTGTAACGAGAAAACTAATGCAGCTTTATTTTTGTTTATACTAATGAAAAATGACATTTCCAGTTAAAAGTCCACTGTGTAAAATGTACATGAATTTATTTTGGCAGAAACTTATGATAAAACGTAATAATAATTACTGTGTACAATCACCTGATTGTATGAATTGTTGATGGTTTTTTTCATAACCCCAGATTGAGCCTTTTACATTTGTAGTAAGAGCCATTTTAAACCACCATATTTTTTAAACTCCAACACACTTTGAATGGAAGCGTCAGGAGAGGGATATTCAGCTGCAACGTGCAATTTCACCAGTAAATGTTGCTTAATTATACACATCAAGTTAAATCATATGTTTAAGGACGATGAGAGCAAGTTGATGTGAACTGTCAGGTAAATATTGTATAATAATGTAGCCATAGCAACATTAGTCACACAGTAAATTCTGAGTCAGGCTGGGCAAAAATGTTATCAGTCAGTTGATGTTGATAATTATTATGAGGAAATGTCAGATGATTAAAGTCAAAGTTGAAGTTGAAGACACAAAACGACCACTTCATTTCACAAATCTGAGGCAAAACATTGATCGCAAATTATGTGTCTGCACGGTGTATAAGTGTAATATCAATATACTGAATATTGAACCTTAATTATGACGGAAAACATTTAAAAATGCAACGGGTTAGTGAGCCAGCCCTGTGGCTGAATAATCCCCCATAACCCCCCCAGTCTCTTACCTCTCCAGAAGGCAGGGAGAGGAAGCAGCTCGTGTTAAAGGCCTCAGCCAGGACGTTTGCTGGGACTTGGTTTCCCACCCACAGCAGCAGCGCGAGCGGAGCGTGGACCAAACACAGAGCTGTGGGCTCCAGGCTGACAGCACTGCAGCGCAGCGTCCGCTCTGCGTCTGGAGGGTTGGAGTTGTTGTTTGCGAGGGGCTGCCGGTGAGAAAGAAGATGCAGATTTTGACATTTTATTCACCCATTTAGAGTCTCTTGAGGTCTGTGGGACAACGCTGATGCTGATGTGGATGTGCACTCACGATAGACAGCACCAGAGGGTAGAAATGTGTGACGGTGCCGCAGGTGTCCAGGCCAAGCACCTGGCAGCGTTGCTGCAGCCGCTGGTGGACGGAGGTCCTCAGACCCGGCAGTAGCACCTCACTCTTCCTGAGACTGTTGATGTACACAGGAAGAGCTCGCAGGTGCTGAGGAAGGACCAGCTGCAGCACACATACACAGAGAGGACAGGATTTGAATCATGTCATGGGTGTGTGATTTTTCTCAAAACAATACTTTAAACCTTTAAATAAGAGTGTAAACAGACTGCGTCCAAAACTCACCTGTCCAGTAGAAACCGAGGTAGAGGAGCAGTGTTTTCTGTACAATGACAGCGCTTCTGTTATCTCCATCTGCAGCTCCTCCCTCAGCTCCTGTAGAGGGCGCTCCAACACAGCACAGTACACTAAAGGGACACAATCAAAACCTGGGGTTAATTCAGATCTGCATTGTTTCCGCATTTCAGACAGTATACACATTTTATTACGTTTACCAGTGACCGTGAACAAAACACGAGCAAACGAGGAAGAGTCTGTCAGTTAAGATAAAAGTTAAGTGGCATTAAGTGACAGGGTTAGATGTCTCGCTGTAAACCAATGCTCAATTTCTTTCAGTCTATGTCGGCTGTCTATTTCAACATCCAAAACCACACGCACACAATATATAACAACAGCAAAAATAATGACTGTGCTTCATAATTTAAAATCACAAAATTAGACACTCTAAAAGGGTATAAAACGGAGGTTTAAGAGCATTTCAGAACTGATGTTCTCCTGGTGCTGCTGTTGAGAGTTGATAACCACTTCGTCATCTTATCAGTTGCTTACTCTTCTTGCAGTAGAGGGTGAGCAGCGTTTGGGCCTGGCAGTGGCGGAAAGAGTCCTGCAGGTGACGAGAGCATCTCAGGGTAAGAGTGTGAACCCTGGTCCTTCTGTCTCCCGTCTGGCTGCTGTAAGACAATACAGTCTGGGACACGAGAGAAGAACGTTTTTGAGGTTTGAGGTCAATAAAAAACACTGCAAATCAATTCCCGATGAATATTATCTCATTACTGATCAAAATTATTAGGGCCCGAGCGCTCACACAGTGGTGTGAGGACCTCTTGGAATTCAAATACTTTGTTACTGTACTTAAGTACAAAATTCACATATCTGTTCTTTGTTATTCATATTTCTAGCAGCTTTTACTTTTACGCCACTACATTTCCTCTAACTATCTTTGATATTCGTTACTACTAAATAAAATCAGAAGAAGAAGAGTTGGCAATGGTCTGTATCTATACAGAGCTTTTCCAGTCTTGATGAGCTGCTCTACACTACAATTTTTGCCATTCACCCATTCACACGTCTTACATGCGCATTCATACGCTTCAACATGGGTGTTGCTCAAGGACACATATACAGTGGCCTAGCAGAGCCAGGAATTTAACCCACAGCCTTTCAGTTGAAAGACAACTCGCCCTACCACTGAGCTACCATGGTTCAGAGGGCCTGAACATCTTGTAGCTTTAATTGTGATTTTCAATCCATAACCAAAAGGCCATATGCTGTGTTGTGCACATGCAACAAAACATATATATTAAAATATAAAAATCACATTTAGACATTTTTATTAGGCTTCTTTTAATATAGATTTGAATTTCCCAAAGAGCAAAGTTTAGATTTTTTTGGTACATTTTTATGTTCATGTCCAAGTATTGTGCTGCCACCAATACTTGAGCAATCACTGGTGTAGTTTAACTGAATATGCTCTCTATATGTCATTTTACCCAAGACAAATGAAAAAGTCTATGGCAGCAATGTAAATAAAACACTCATCCATTTTCAACCACTTTATCTCCCACATGAGGGTCGCTGTGTCAATCCCAGCTGACATGGGCGATAGGCGGTATAATGAATTACCCACCTGTATGGCTACACCTCTAGTCTCATCCAGAGCTCTGGTGTGGGCAAGCTCCACCCCCAGTGTTGTCCACTGATCAAGGGTTGCCATGGTGACCTGGCTGGGGCTAGGTCCCGGGTTGAAAAGTCCATAACAGCCAGACACGCGTAAATCTGGTGAGTCGTCAGATACAACTATGAGGATTTGGGGTGTTTTTAAAAGGAAACGTGCTGTTTATTATAAGAGTGTATTTTTGTCACCTTTGCTGACAAAAATCCTGAGTTCAGCTTTGTAGGCGGTGTCCATCTCTACAGTTCTGTTAAGATCAGTGCTGAAGCGCTCTCTGTCCAATTCTCCCTGAAAGACAAAATAATATACTTTTCAAGGACTTTCCATGACCAATTTCCTCAAATTCAAGGACAATTAATGACAAAGTCCATGCGCAATAAATATACTGAAAATAAAAACTGTCAAACACCATCATCGTTAAAAACGTTTTAATGACTGAGCAGCATTAATCAAGTATCTGGGATTTAAAAAAACAAACAAACAAACAATGTTTTTGTCCACATTGAACTGACAAAATATAAAATCATAATTACTGCTATTCACTGTAGCCGTTTTCCATCAACTGTTGGTGTGCTATGCTACACCAAGATAAACTTAAATTTTGCGGCTATTGGGAGAGTTCAATATTATATATTGAATAATAATCTCATCAATCTCATCAAACATGTGGGAAAAAAAGTGAAAAAGTTGAATTATTCATGACAATTAATGTCTCCTTCATGCTGTACAGTTCCTACCGTTTCCAGAGCTACAGGATTAGGAGTTGCTGAAATACCTGGAGATGGCTGTAGGTGTGCAGAGCACCACCAGTTAGATATGGAATGTGTCCTGGCCAGGCCCCGCCCACATCTTGATTGGAGAGGACAAACAGGTGAACGCCGCAACCTTGGCGGACACACTCTTTGGCCAGTGAGACATCTGGCTCTGATGGCTGGAAAATGGTCTGGGGAAAAACAAACGTGGAAGAGAAAGTGAAGATATATTGAAAAAATTTGTATTGCTTGTCTCATTGTCATTTAATTTCCCAGTAAATGTCATGCTTTAGTGTGTGATTTAATCTAAATGGGACAAATATTTACATTAATTAGTATACATTAATTAATTGGACATCATGGTGTATTGAAGAAGAGACCGAAATAGCAACTGAGACCAAAAACTACTAGGAAAATGTATACTAATGTTATGAATTAGTGACAAAAATAAGGTCATTTTCTCTTAGACTTAAATACAAAGTGAGACAACCAAAGGCGACGCCCCCTGAAGGCCATTCAAGACACTGCAGGTTTCAGAAACTTGTATACTGTCTTTATATCTTTATATCATTTTTATATCCAGTTTATGTCCATTCTAACCCCTAAGAGAAAAGTCAACAGTCAGCTAATGGTCTAGCAAACACTAGAGCTAATGATAAACTAGGTTTATGGACATTTGGTGACACAATGTCACCCATGGAGACGTCTCTCTTTGTTGTCTTTCTGCTCACAGTCTTGACAGTTTGAGAATTAAAGTACAGCATACAGAACACAGTATATGTGTGGTTGTATGTACCTTTGGTTTATTAGAGCCAAAAAACCCTGAGGAGGAGTTGCTGAGTTCAGTCTCAATAAAGGAGGCAGTGTGGAAGATCAGCAGCTTACCAGGACAACCCAGAGCCTAACACAAAACAAACAAACACACATTTCAATTTTTAATTTTTGACAAACGTAATAAAAAAAAAAATTATAAAAAATCATAGCTCAAATAAATGGAGCACAGGGAGTGATTCAAAGTGCACTAAAAACTAACCTGTAGTATAGCAAGTCCAGCTTTGACAGGCAGCTCCATGGGAACTCCACTCGAGTCATCACACTCTGCACTGAACTGAGGAATAAGCTGCAACACACTACACACATAAAACATAGAGACAAATAAAATTACACCGGAAATCAGATGATCAATATTATTTTCTGAGGTGAAATAAAAATCTCTGGTAGTGTATGGTCCAACGCACAGTTTAATCGAGCTAAGAAAATCATTTTAATGGCCGTGTATTTCTGACTAGTGCGTATTGAATCAGTTTCCTGTGATCTTTACACGTTGCTGTACATGCTAATAGTGATACAAATTAGATGCAGTAATGCTCTTGTGGTCGCTGTGTTGTCCAAAGAAATGAAACGCCGCCGTATGATTTCCGGCAACAGTACTGCAGTTTATGTGTCGTCTCCTTTTACTTCCTGGTCAAAGTCTTGGGAGGAAATTTTGGTGCACGTGCAGAAGTCTGACTCCAGTCTGACTAAGCGTATAAATGCAGGAGTAATCGGACTATGAATCGCATTATCCTTGTATATTAGTCCGACTAAGACTGGCTCAATTTTAGTCGGACTAACGTGTTTACATGACATTAAGAAAATCGAATTATTGTCTTAGTTCGACTAAAAACTGACCGTTAACATGCATGTAAACACACTGACTGACAAACAGACAAAATGTGCAGACAAAATCTCGCACCTCTCGACGCTGTGTACACAGTCTTTAAAGGACACCAGAAGCCCCTCCCTCACAGGAAGCTGCAGGTCTTCAGTGTCTGTGATGACCAGCATGTGTGGACGGGACAGAGTGGGGCTGAGGTCGTACAAGTGGATCCTGCTGTCATACGTCATCAAGCCAACGCGGACACTTGACAAGGCAATGCCATCCTCCCTATGCCAATAAGATGACAATGCTTCAGTTCTACGCAGTGGTACTACTGCTGTGTGTGTTTCTGTGTAAATCTATGTATTAGTGGATGTGTACAGCAGTTTACCTGTTCATAGAAGTGAGCAGCATGTGTAATTGTTGTGTTACAAACTCCAGATGTCCTCCTCTCAGTGCTGAGGCAGACACATCTATGGCCAGCAGCAGTGCAGCAGCTTCACCCTTACACAGAGTACAACAAATTAGCCACACACACACACACACACATACAGCACCTTTCCAGTTATGTGAATGCCATTGTCACACAACAGTTCTGAAGTTTGACAATGAAGTAATGTTTTAACATTGATGGAAAAAAATAATAATATATATATACATATATATATATATATACATTCTATTCTATTTTGGATGCTTTAGCATTATTTTATTGCACTGTCAATACGCAGACTGCTGCTTCTCACCATGCACAAATGTATTGTATGCTTGTTTGACAGTCCAAGAGCTGCTTTATATAGATATAAATGTATATGTGTGACATTTATAGGAGGTGAAACTAACCCTCTCCGAACCAAGTATCTCATACGATCCCATGCTGAGTTCAGGTCTCTTGTCTTTATCGACCCGGGCCCCCTCCACCCCTTTGGTGGGCTGGTAGTGTTGCCACGGCACTGACAAGACACGAGACAGGACATAAAACAGGTACAGAGAACCATTTGACTTGTCCTAAAGATTTGAACCATTTCTGCTGGTAGTACAGAATGTTACCTTCGCTGAGTTTACCACAGAAGGGGCAGTAAAATCTCTGACCGCAGTCCTGCCAGCTCATCCCCGGGCACATGGAGGCTCCACAACTACTACAACCCAACATACAGTCTGACTCTCTGCAGAGTGGGAGGGGCTTCTGGAGACGACAAACACAAAAATAGTTTTCTGTTTGTAAGCTCCATTATTGGCATTATTGTCAGCCATTTTTAATGTAGCCAGGGTTCCCACACCTTGGTTGACATCAAATTCAAGGACTTTCCAGGACCAATTTGCTAAAATTCAAGAAGGGAATATGTTGACACAGCTTAAGATTTGAGGGCAACTAGTATGAGCTTCTTCACCCATGGTGTCCAGTTTTATTGATTTGCAGCACAGTCTGCGTCTGGACAAGTGATTGTCCTTCTTGGTCAAAGCCAATCTTTGTCATTTTCTTGCATTTCCCAGGCTTCACGTCATTTGCTCCCTCTTGCTTAATGTTACTCGCTCGTTGTAGGCCTAGTCTACGTACATCAAGCAATGCAGGGCACGACACAGTAGGTGGCGTCATAACAAACAAGGGAGACATTTACCTAAATATCAACTTAACTGAACTTAAGCACTTTCAATGACCCATGACTATTCAGGGCAATTTCCTAAAACCTGTAAGGGCCCTGAAATGTATTGTTCAAATTCAAAAACTTTAAAGGATTTCAAGGACCCATAGGAACCTATAATATTATTATCTAGTATATATATTTTTTATAGATTATAAAACAAGTAGAGTAGCTAAAACCTCTGACCTGTCCAGTAATTTGTTTTGCGAGAGGAGTGACCAGAGCTCCCAGAGGCAAACGACAGAGCAGGGCAGTCTGACCTTCACAGGGCACACAGTATGAGGTGGCACGGATGACAGAAGGGCTTGCGTTACCTAGAGTTCCACAGAGACACAGTCATTAACAACAAAAAACGATATAGCGGCTTAAGGTTACCTGAGACACAAGACAAATGTAAGTTATAATACTTCCTTTGCCTCTAGCAAAATGATTATGACATGCTTTTGCTTTCTTTATACTTATTTTCCATGTTGAGGGAACGCGAGTAATTAAGCAAGAATTTTTTATATGACACCATATTGACACAAGTTAGAATTTTTGAAACAGTGTCAGTACATACAAATGCACACATCTGCATGATGTGTCTGCAGATCTATGTCAAATTTAAAAGGTACATTGTGTAAAATTTAGCAACATTTACTGGAGAAGTTCAATGCAGCTGAATATTCCTCACCTCACTCCTCAGTTGTGTGAGAGAAACTACAGTATGTAGCTTTCGTTTGGCATCAGAACCCAAAAGATGTTTAGTTTGTCCCTTGTGGGCTATTGTAAAAACATGGAGGTCCAAAAATTATTAAAAAAACAACCATTTATATAATTCGGGGATTGTACACTTATTTATTTTATTTTGTTAAGTAAAATTACTTTATATTCTATTTATTCCAAATGAAAATGTTCTGATCTGATGGAATTGAGGTGATGTTATGATTTTTTTCCCTATCTGACCACAGTACATCACACATTGTATAAGATGCACATGAACGTATACAATTAACATTTATGTTGCACATCTCTGGAACACAAACACAGAAAGCTGTGTGCACATTTACCCTGGTCTTCGACCATACAGGAAGTAGTTGCCAGAGGAGGAAGATGTGAAAAAGGCTCTGAGACAAAAACCTTGCCCTCCCACTCTGCCCTGTCCTCTGCAATCACCTCCACCTGGGAAACAGCAAGAAGAAAGGTGGATCCTCTCAGTCACTTAGTCAGCAACGACATTCTAAATTGCACTGTATTTTAAAAAAAAGCATGCGTCTTTCACATTTACGCTTGTATAATAATAAGTGCCTTAAAATGATATGGTGTGTTGTGATGCAGCCAATAAACCCTTAAGGTGAAAGCATGATAATACTCTGGACAGTTAATGACCCTTGGAGTCAAGAAAAGATGAAAACACAAGAACATACCGCACTGGGCAGGATCTCTGGGTCCAGGCCATATCTGGATTCGGAGTTAGGAGACTGCAGAGAGAAAATCTAAAGGTCTCTGAACTTGAAATTTTAACACAAACAAACTATGTTCTCTGTTTCTATAGACTTTCCTAAGTTTAACACCTTTGACACCTTTCCAGTAAAAATAAAAATAAATGACCCTCAAATCATTTTATTTTGTGTCCTTGGCACTGAAACTCAATGCAAAACTATCTCAAAACCTAGAGGTACGGAGTCACACCTGCTTTAAATCATAAAGGTAAGTCTCCACTAGAGCGGAACAACATAAATGAATATTTAGATGTTTCTATAATTATAACTTATCTAATATGAGTGTTTGCTGTGATTCTCTGGTTTATACCACTATAAAATGAGCATGTATACGTTATGAACTTTTGGTAGAGCATAAAATCTGCTAGGAATCTGGGAGCTGTAATAAGCACTTGTCAATGTTTTGTGACAATTATGAAATTTAGGTTTAACTGTTTGCATTAGCAGTTCATTACAACAGTGTCTGTCCACAATGTAAGTGTATTTTCCTGACCTGTGGAATGATGCTTCTGTCCTGTGGAGCCACACTGGGAACAATCTCATTCATGGTTCCTGAGGAGACAGCAAAGAAAGTCAGACAATGGTGGACACACACAGAGGAGAGCTTTAGACTTGAGCATTAGATTGTGTAGTTGTCTGACTGTTTAAAGTGATTAGTCAAAAGGTGGTTTGCACTGCCATCGGTTCAGTGGTGGTTTACATGACAAAGCGAGACGTCGATGCTCAGTTTGATTGGTCCACAGCTGTGAGTGTCTTTATCTTTAACTGAAGAACATACTTGACCAGCTTTCTTTGAAACTGGTTGGTAAACGATGAGAGTTTGTTTCGCAACCTGTGAGCAAATCATGGCTGAAAGTTTGATGCAAATGCTCAAAATAATCAGACACCGAGAGCCACAGCATCACTGTATTAATGAATGGTCTTAAGGTGTTTAATACTAGACCATATGTCAAGTGTGTTGGAAAAGCTGATGAACATCAAAACTGACGGCTTGGGAAAAAACAGCCAAAAATGCCATAGGGTGCCATTAACCCTGTTGTCAGTTGATGTATCATCAAAGTTATTTTGGAGATATTATTTGAAATCCTTCATTATGTTGCGTTTAAAAACAAACACTGATATGTCTTGGCCACAAGCTTCAATCAGGGAGACAAATCTTTTGACTGTTACGTTTATTTGATTCCCTGATGAAGTCTTGAGGCAAAACTTGTTTGTTTTAAAGATGCTTAAGAACCTTTTACCAACTTCCATCCACTTTCATGGTAATTGTAGATCCTGTCCATTTGATGACAAAACATTTCTTACATACAGCTCCTTCAGTATGGTTTCTTCTTAAATGTATGCCCACATTATGACACATTAACCTACCTCTGGAGTGCGGAGAAGGTGTCCACTGATTATGCTGTTGGATGGGAAACACGGGTGAGGCAGGACTGTGGATATATCTTGCATGATGTGCAGTCTCCATATTTGCCGTGTATGGTGTACACTGTGGATTCGTGTGCAGATGATTTTGATGTGGTAACAGAGGTCCATTCCGTGAACCCTGGTCTGTGTACAGAGGCTGAGAAGTGGGAGATGTTGCCTGGTGAGGTGTGAGAGGAGGGAACGGTGACATCTGTTGTGGCTTGCAGGGCTGTGTTCCTGTGTTCAAAAGAGGCAAAGAACCTGGAGGTAGAGTTCTATCTTGGCTTGCATGTGGAGCCATGGTTGAAACGTGAGCATTGGGAATAAAATGCAGCCCAGACTGTTCAGCATTATTAGCTAAGCCCATATTGTGATAAGATGAAAGGGCGTTCATGTGGCTCGGGCAGCTCTGGTCAGAGGGCGACCCCAGGCTGAGATCCTGAACGCTGAGTAGAGGGTTGCAGAGGAGTTCCGGAGGTGGCACTGTGGACCAGCCGTTCTGTCCCGCCCACTGGCAGAATGTGTGGCTCTGATTGGCTATGGGGACGTCCATCATCATCCATAACCATCACTGATAGGCGTGACTCTCTTTGAAGGCGGGATCTGGAAAGTCGATACGAACCCATAATATAAACGTGACCATTTTAATTCTGACAAACGTTCAAATAAAAGCTGCTGAGAACTAACGACATACAGACAATAAATACAATTAGCTTAAGCCAAAACAAGAAACAAAAACAACGGTGTGACATCAGGAAAAGACAAGCTTAATTTGGAGTACTCGATTGTCTACCTTCGGTCATCAACGGAAACAGCGGACTTTGCGTGCGATATTTGTTCGTCAACGTTACTAATGTCATCATGTTTCCCTCAACAGCGACGGAAGAGACGAGAGACAAATTACGAGCTGATGATGGACTGTTACATCCTTAATTTCGTCGTTTCAGACACGCAGCATCCGCTTCTCTGCATGAAGCGGAGCTTTTGCAGCAACGTTAGCAAAATGTTAGCAATAGCCACGACGGTTTCCGCTTGACCCTACAAAATAAAACACATGACACCTGTCATTCCACAAGAAACAACATTAAAAAAAAAAAAAAATAGTAAAAGTAAAAATAATCAAATTCAATTAATTATACTGACATGTAAAAGACAACTTCTGTCTGCATGTAGTGGGGACACTGTACCCAGTTACATTCTGAGGCATTTATACATTTTACTGTATTTAATTAGCATCGGTCAGCTTTTTTCAGACAAGTTCTAGCTGTAAAAGCACACGTGATAATAAGTTAATGAGAACACTAATGGTGGCTTACATCAGGACAGTGAACAGAGGAGCAAGCTAAATGGTACTAGCCATCATTAATTTTATTATTTACCTATGACTACCATGAAAAACACATTCAGAAAAGCCATTTGTAAAATATTTTAAAAATGACTGCCCACCACTCTAAATTTACTAGGTAAAACATTTTTTGTCAGTAATAATTTTAAGAAAATATATAATATAGCAGTGTTTTTGGTTTTTGTTTATTGTACAATGACTCAAACGTTCATAACGACAGACACTACAGACGGCTGTTTTATTTTAATTATAATTCAAATAAACTGGTAGAATATTATGTTTGACACTTTATCCTTGATAAACGTGTTACAATGTCAACAAAAACGGATACTAAACAGAACAAAATACATTATACTAGATAACTTAGGTAGTAAAAGTCCAGCTCCAAACAATATCCACCAGCTCAATCTGTTTGACACCTCATTTGTCAGTATTTCTGAGCTGTCTGTGTCTTAATGAGCTGAATAACAATGAAATAAAATCACACAGAGACATCTTATAATCAACACTGATGACTTGAAACAAGTAAAAACCATCAACCTCAAGCATAAACAATGAAATTACTTGACTTAATCTTATTTAAAAACATAAAAAGGTGCTCAACAGGTTTTCCTTTCACTGAAATGCTATTCTCTAGAAGTGTGGAAAATGTCCACTATGTCCACCAAGTTCACTAAGTTCAGTATGTCCAGTATGTCCACTATGTCCACTATGTGCACTATGTGCACTATGTGCACTATGCGCACTATTCTGCTCTGGCTCCACTTGCCTGGCTCTTTTGCCATTTGCAGGTGAAACCTGGAAAATGCCACTTTCCCTTTTTAGGGCTGTGATCCTGTTTCTGACATAGTCCTTCACACCCTTCCATGAACGGGTGCTCAGTGCTTTTGGCTCAGCCTCAAGACACTGAACACAGTCATTTTTCTGAGGCACCTTGTGCTCTAAAATAAATTGCATCATGTGTCGTTCAACAGCACGGACCTCTGCTTCTTCCCATTTATGATGGCCCTTGTGTTGAACCTCTGCGGAGAGAAAGCAACTTGTGTCATTACTGTGGCAACTTTAGAAACTCACATTTGTTACGTAACACAGTGAAATGTCTTCATTTAAAGGTTAAACTAGGTGTTTTGGGATCCTTTTTTGAGGATTGAGCTCGTCTCATCAGATGAGATCAGACACACTGCCAATATTGCCACATTTTAGTGTGAATAAGACTGTATATTTGAATTATTTTCTGATAACCTTAATCTAAAATGTTCATACTCAGAATAAACAGAACACACAGAGACTTATCGCCAAATCATATTATGAAGTTTGCATGTATTTCCTAATCAGATAATCACATCCTTTGCCATGTTTCACAGCAGCGGATGTTATGTTGATGTGAGTCATAATCACACTATGGTCTGTAACACGTAAACAGAAATACAAATTTAATTTCTATGAGTAACACTTGGACAATCAAATCAAACGAATGGTGTCCATTTAAATGGGGTGAATTTGAAATGGGATCACTATTGCTATCGGTGTTTTCTAATTTTTGGAAGTACAGTTGTACTGGTACCTGTTGTTGCTCCCTGTGGTTGTTGACTGTTTAAGTTTGTGTGTCCATAACTTGACGCGCAGAGCATCTTGTGACGCCATACTGCTTGTCCTGTTTCAGGATGTAGTGTTCCTGTATTGATGACAAAAGAGTATCCATTATTAATTAGTTTGACAGATTATAATTTACTTTTTTTCACCACAGCAAACCACCTGCTTTTTCAGTGAGACACATTTTTCATTAGGCAAAGATTTTTTTACACAGGATGCCATTCTCAGCCCACCCCCCATTTTTTTTGGGCTTGGGACTGACACTAGGAGTACATGAACAATTAACAAGGAAACTGAACATTTGGTTTGAGGACATGTGAGGGTTTAATTTAGAAATTGGTGAAACACCAATTAATCCACATTGAAAAAAATCATTAAATAATTACAGCTCCTTTCAGTTTCAATTGGGTCCTCCACTTTGTGTGCCCCAATTACAACTGTAGTTTCATATTGCATGTTTGTTTAATCACGGAGTTTAACAATGAACATTACCTTCAGAGATGCTTTCACCACCATACAGCTGCATGTCGGTGTTTTGATGTAGGGTATGGACTTGATGATTAGGGCCGAAAATTTGGTTAGCCTCCTCGTCATCCATGTTCATCAACTGCAGCATTGTTGTGTAATGTTTCTGAATCTTTCTTGTTGTCATTGCTTCAGGGTTTTTAGCACCACATTCTTTGACATATTTCTGGACGCAGTCTGTCCCTTTGTAGGCAGTCAGCACACTTGGTCGGCCAAAGAGGTAGAGATTCTCACTTGGGACTCCAATCGTCTCCCGAGTCTTTACGAGAAGCTCCAAACCAGACACGAATGAGGGCTTTAATAGGACAGGAACCATTCTTCCACATTTCCCTCTTATGTCAATTCTAGTAAAAAACCCACACATTCTTCTTTCCAAATCTGTGACGGCTACGTCCATGTTATCGAGCATCTCTGACTTTTTCCGTGACATAAAACTCGTCAGCTGAATCGTTGCTACCTCTCCTGGTTTTCTCCTGTTGAAAACAATTGCACGAGCAAGTAGCACCTTGGCCAGAGCAGCGTAGTTTTCAACAGTGGTGTTGTCTATGAGGGTTTTCTCTGCAAGTTCATGGACAGTCTCCAAGTGGGAATTCAGGAGCTTTACATCCTGAGCGAATGGCACTTCCTTATCAGTGGACATTTTTGTTTCTTTGATATCTTTTAATGCACCCGAAGATACAAGCATATTCCATTTCTTCTGGTACACAGAGAGAAAGTTTTGCGCAGACTTAGCCAGATTTTCATCACCAGACTTCACTGCATTACTCTCCACAATGCTACAGGCCTTCTGTAGGTGATAGCCAAGTTTGAGGGCTAGTGTGGGAACGCGGAATGTTTTGGTTTCTGGGTCATAACCTGCTAGGACTTTCACTGCGGACACCACATGTCGGAAGCTCGAGGGGTAAAAGAAGTCCTCCAGGTTTCTCAGAGGGGTGGTTTTTTGAGCTTCAAGAACAAGTCTCGCTATCTGACGAAGGTTTTGCCTAATATAATCGTGCTTCTTCACATCAGCACCGTAATGATTAAACATTTGCTCTCCAAACTGCAAGAGAATCTCGTCATCAATGACAGCTTGTGTCACATCATCATATATCATTTCACAAAGGATGGATTTAAAGCCATCACTTATGCCAAGATCCAAGATTTCAAGCGCACATCGTGAAGCCACGCGCTTGTTTCCAAACTGAGACTCATTTTCAGTCTTTACTTTCTCTGGGCATTTTCTCATGTGTTTGTTCAAAGCTTTCCTCAAAAAAAGACCGTGACAATGAAGACAATGAAGAAAGTCTTTAGCCGTTCCTGGTTTGGGGGGCCTTTTTTGGACAGCAAGCAGTCCCTTTCCCGTTCTCAAAACATCCTTATTGTGTAAAAAGTTCCCTTGATTCATTAAATTCCTCCATATCTTTTTTCTTTCTCTGGACATTACGGGGTACTGAAATGCAACGGCAACCTCGGCTCTGTCACTGTGAACTCTCTCTAAATGCCTTGATAGTTTGGTTTGTGGCTGGGAGCAAAACAAACAGTAGTTCTTCTTGTTGTAGTCGCGGTGAGCTTTCACCTTTGAGGCTGGCAACACCACAATTTCAGAGGACGTCTTCCATTTAACTGGAGGAGCCTTTTTTGCACTTTTGTCCTTGGACAGAAAACATTGTGATTTTGCTTTCTTTTTGACTTGAGGAGGTTCATCGTCCATGGAGAGAGAGGAAGAGCTGTGCAAAGATTCTTCTGAAGAGCACCAGTCAGAGTCAGATTGCAAATCAGAGGAGTCACCATCACCACTTGGTGAGTAATCAGGATCAGTTTCATCCTCTGATGGCTCTTCTATTTTCTGTGAAAAGATTTACAACTTTAGTAATATGTAGGTTTACAATACATTATTGCATCAACTATAATCATATACATTTGTACACCAACATAAGCAGTTTATACTGGATTAGTAATCCTGCTAACACAAATAACAATCTGATTTCCCATTGCTTTGAGAAAAGGTCCATTCTGAGCCATCAGTAATTTACCTACAGTCCAAAATGACTCACTAAGAACAGGTAATTTATATTATTTCTTACTGAACTTAACAGCCCCCTACCCAACTCCCCAAAAATGCAGGTAGCTACCTCTGATGCCTCTGTTGAAATTTGATCATTGTGTTCATCAAAGGATGCGGGCGATGAGCAATCTGCAGAAAGCTGTGACTGAAGAACCAAAATAAACAAGGAAAAGAAGATAAATCATGAGGTTAAAGCTTTTAGGATTAAATGTGCAGCCACTGTTTTAATGTAAAAACAGAGATGGACCAACCTGAACAGCTGTATTTAGAGATTCCCGCTCACTAACGTCTTCTGGAGGTATTAAATCCAGCTTTAAGGGGGACAAAGTCAGTAGGGCTCACTGTGTAGAATGAACTTTATCACACTAACATTGCAGTTATACAGGGTAGCAAATATGTATACATACAACATTAAAAATAAAACACATTAAAAATAATGCCATAACACACTTACAAGTTTATTCATCTCTGCCAGTTGTTTAAGTAGTTGTGCCCGGTGATGTAAAATAACTGAACGCTGCCTCTTATTGTTGGGCTGAAAGCAAGTAAAAATTGAAAGATAAGAAAAACAAAAAAAGAAAATTGCATGCTCTCTCCCTTGTTTGGAAAATGCTTGTGTATATTCAGTTGACCACACTTTGGTTTTATTCGACAAACAACATTCTATGTGGTATGTTTTGGTGTTTTCTGTTCATTTCCTCACCGGTGGGATCATGCTCTTCTGCGATGGCTGGCGGTTAGAATGAGCAGCGGTAGTGGGGACAGGTTTGTTCACAGCCCCTGAGAAGACAGACACTGTAAGAGGAAGCTGGAGGAAACATACACTATGGTAATACGAGATCAATTTACTACAGAATTCTTATTGTCCACTACAGGTAAGAAGCACAATAAACACAGTAAAACACGTACCTTTCCACTGTTCAGTACAAGACAAACACCAATAAAGACAAACAGGGATTAAAAATACACCTTACCCACACAGTGAGTTGAAGGTGTCCACTGTGGTTGCTCCTGAGAAGTGGACGGGCCATAGCTGTGAGTGTAAATTTCAGCAGCACCAACAGACTCCATATTAGGTCTTTCCAAAGAAGCCTGAGATGTGTTTATACGTTGTCCACATGATGGAAGGCTCATAGACAGACCTTGAATCCCACCTGGTAAACCCTGACTGGTCAGTGGAGGGGGAAATGGGTCTTTGTAGGGGTCATGGGGTGAAAGAAAAGCTAAATGCTGGGACCCACTGAGTAATCCTTGATTTGGTTGGGGATGTGATGAAGGAGGTAAAGTTTTTTGTTGGTTTGCTGTTAGCAGAGCTGATGAAGTGTGAGGGCTTTGCTGAGCAAAGGAAACAAGGGAGGAGGCACTCGGAATAGCAGTGTTGGCAAATAATGATGTGGATGATGGATTGTTGCTAATGTGGGAGACTTTGTACATGGCAGAATGATGGGAGTTGTTTGAGGCATTGGGATCACTCAAACAGCTCTGACTGGACACCTGCAAGTGGTCATAGCTGAGATGCTGTGAGCTGCCCAGTGGATTGAGGAGGGGTCTTTGACTTGAAGTAGTGGACCAGCCATTCGGACCCATCCATGACTGACAGGGTATTTGGTTCTTGTTTCCGGTTTGGTTGTCCATAATTCTCTCTAATCATTGGAAATGGCCACTTGGAATCTCTAAGTTGCTTGGATACAGGACCTATCAGAGCAAAACAACATGTGCAATTAATCCTCATTGTCATGACAAACTAAAAGCAATTGACCTAGTGCAACATACGACATGACAGTATATTTAAAGAAGACTATTTACATCAACAGTGTGGCAACAGGCCGTATTACAGCAGACATTTTTACACATTTCCAAGACAACTGATAAAATTATTGATGGCTGTGGAATACAGGGCAACATTGAGACACGTTTTAAAACAAGCAAGAGAAAAAGTAGAATGTAAGGCTAGGTAATCAAACATAAATATAATAATTATTGCAAGATATGTTAATTCAAATGAACTTTTCACTGGTTTTTCCTAATTTTACACAAAAAAACAATCTTTAATTATCCAACATTTACCATGATTTTCTATTTGGCCATATGGTACAGCACGAGGAAACTTGGAGAAAATAATAATAATAATAACAATATAAGCAACACATTTCGGGTTTATTAACAGCCTGTGCCACAAAGGAAGAGTTACTAATGTAATAGTTCCTCTCTTGAGAAACTGTCATAAGTTACTGTCATTAATGATTAGACAGCTGATTATAGCTTATACTTAATCAATCATTTGTACAGTGAAATCTCAGAAAACGACAAAGCCATCCATTTTAAGTACCCCCTCTCTTTGTGTTACTCAGTCACATTTACAAAGATATTTACTACTACATTGGCAGTAATTAAGAGGCTCAGTGCTTCGTTCTTCAACCCTGTAAACTACGGAGCTGCATTACGCAGATAATTGATGTAAGACCAGTATTGTCATACTTGTTTATAATGTTGTATTTACGTGCACACTAACCAAATGTAGCTTACTTGGCTAGCTGCTTTGGTTAGCTGTTGGCGTTAGCTGTTACCTTACTCGACTGCGAAATTCCGGATTATTCGTTGCGGTTAGCGGCGACTATAAAATGACCGGGCTCGTGGAAAATGTACATGTATGTAAAATAAAATGTGTACTATATATAGCATATACCAGATTTTCATTCAACTGTATTTGAACATGAGTACAGTACCTTCACACGCCGGAGTTAGGCCTTTTCTTACCACGAATGGTGCTTAACCCGAACTTCCGCTATGTTTTTCAAAGTAAGAGTCTTTTTTTTTCTTTTTCCGTACTTCACAACGACACAAACATAGAAAATGAATTCCCAGTTTTTGTTTTACAGTGTTCTACATCAACACAAAGTTGCATACATTGATTTAATGATTTCAGACCAAACAGTTAGGTGAATATTTTTTAGTAACCCTTATCATCAAATCAAACATGTTTTAATATGAGATGACAGATTACAGGATGATTTCCTTTGTAAAAATGTTGCTGTGGATGTGAGTCATGTCCTCAGAAACATAGAAGAACACTCCTGTCCTGTCATAGTTCAGCTGGACTCTTCTTCACTCTGACAACCTCACCAACTGTTGTATTGAAGTGTTCAAGTCCACAATAACACGACTTAAGTGGACCCTCTCCTTCATCTTCTCCCAGACTGGTTCTGGACTTAGTGGATTTATAACTGTAAGGAATGGCAGGTTGTATTTCTGCAGGTCTTTTTCAACAGCAGAGCAGTTTTGTAACAAAGATTCTGCTCCTGAATCAACATCATCTGTCCTTTGATAGTCTGTTCTGCCCCTGTTTCTCGCACAGAGCTGCTGGTCTGAATCCCTCTGCTGTGATCTGTCCACCTGTCCAGCTGCTTCTTCAAGTGTTGAGTCATTGCATTGTATGTTTTCTCCACCTGCTTGTATTTGTTCCTCTTGTCCTCCAGAGAGAGACGTCATATTTCAGCCGGTCCTTCATGTCACTGGCTGCTTGTTGAATCAGGCCTGAGATAGACACACATATTTGTTTCACTGGGAGTTTTTAATGGTGAATTTGTTTTATTTAAATATCAGCTTCAGAATCATTTTGATGGATTTATATGAAGAATGGTGGTTGTTTGATTTCCACCCTGATCTCCACTCAGTAAACACTCAGTGCTGTAGAGGGCGCTGTTGCTCTAAAGAAGTATTAGATTGATTACAATGCACATGTTTTATTGACTCTCATTCATTCATTCATTCATTCATTCATTCATCTATTGCTTATCCTCTGAGGGCCTTTGTTTAAAGACCAAAAAACAGAAACAATCTAATATTTATAATCTGAAAAGAACAATGCTTGTGACAGAGGAGTTTGCAACATCTGCCGTAATGGTTTAAAAAGAGACTTTTACTTGACATGTCTGTATAGAGAATGTTGGATTTTACTAAATCATTCAGACTGATGATCATACATACACTGACTATCACACACTTGAGTCAAGAAATCCTTTTCCTGAAAAATGACAAAATCATCTGTCACCACTGAAAATATGCATGACCCAGATTTCATTGAGTTTTTCTTTAAAACCTCTAAAACACACAGTAAATATCTGAACCTGTTCCACTGATATACAAGGGCATTGGAACAGAGTGGGCACTCCCCATAACCTTGAACCAATCTTTATAAACATGATCCCCAAATAACTGGATACACAATATTTGCAGGAGATGAGAACACCATGTGTGTTTGCAGTGTGTTACAGTCTGGATGGAGAGAAGCAGAGAAGTGGGAAAGAGAAAGACGAGTGAATGGATGAATATTTGATCGGCTCCTCTCTGGCCCCTTGTGCTCTAATATTGATGTGGTCTGGAGGCTTTGAGGCTGGCTTTCTAACTACAATAGCAAACCTGGCTTCCTGGTCGACAGTGTAACCGGCTTTTTACATAAGTAAACAAGGTGTATTAAATCACAGGTCCCTATAGAAACAGAGCTTCTGTTTAGTGGTTATATTTCATTGCATCAAAAAAAACACCTGACCATGAATATATTTCTATCTTCCTTGAGCTGAATCAACCTTGGTTGCAAGGCAGCGTTCCAAGAGACTCAAATGTGTTCACTTGTTTTTTTCTGCTAATTTGTTGCCACCCGGTTTCCATGCATACAAAGCACAGTGGAGTGAAAGAAGCTTTGCGTTGGACCTTCAAACTAACTGTGTGTGGGTCACATTTCTGTGCATGGCACCTGCTGACCTGCAGGAAGGAGGAAACTCAGAGAGGAGTGCAGAAGCTCAGCAGGAGGCGCACTCCAAATCAAGTGTCAAGCGTATGACTTCTTGCTGTACTATTCTGAGCTCTCTTCTCATCCTCTCTGAGCACCATACTGTTTTATGTCTGTCACCACGTAAGATTGTCCATTTTCTTTCACATTTCATTACATTTACTCATAGAGTACACAAACACACTTAACAAAAGGGGGCTCACCTAACTAAATGTGTGTCAGCTTTACTATATACCATATTTTGTATATCCAGTGTGTAAAGTTTAGTGACATCTAATGGTGAAGCTGCAGACTTCACATGCCAGAAAGTTTTTGATCGCGTAGAGAACTTCCACATCAAAACATGAAAAGCTCTTCTTCTTCAATGGTTTTTAACAGTAGCTTGCATCCATCATGTTGTATTACTGCCATCCTTAAGTATTAGAAAACTTACCCAGTAAAATACAAGTCCTCTTCTCCTCAGTCTCATCCTCACATCGTGTCTTCTCAGTCTCATCCTTTCCTCTCATGCTTTGGCTGGAAGGCTGCAGTAGAAACATGGCGGCACAAGCTGGTGGGTCAAAAGTAGGCTGCATATACAAGGCTTATTCCAAGGCTACAAAAATCGAACTTTTTTTTTTACGTTAAAGTGACTAGTGCACTTCAATATTTACACATAATGAACAGAATATCTCTAGCATTTCTCATCCAAACAGTGTCAAAGTCAGCACTGCTCACACTGGTGCCCCGATTAACTCGAGTTCGGCCAGTTATGTGTCTAACAGACAGAGACAGATGCACCTTGTATTAAAGTAATTATAAACAAACACACCTATTGGTTGTGTATTCAGTTATTGCTGGTAAAACTAGCTGCAAATTGAAATTAAGCTTCTCACTTAGTGGTGGAGGCAGCAGCGCCTCAACAACTCCTGTGCGCCGTGATATAAAATTGCTGATTTTCCTCTATGGACTTTGGTGTCACACAAACTTCAGTTATCTGTCAGCACATACTGTTTAACAGCAAGACAGACACAGCACATTTATTCTCATTATATAGTTGACTGGCATGGATATTATTGCGTGTGTTGAGAGTGTGTCTGTATGTTTCATGCTGGTTCTCGGCACAGGGGGTGTGCACAATGCAGTCAGTACTGTGTATATTATAGTAACTATACATGAGTACCTAGTCCAAGAAGTAACTCAAAACATACTTATGAACTTATTTAACTTAATTTTATGTTGCAACAGTTTTTCCCTTCACACACACGGACACACACCTTTCCACCAGCATGGCTAAATATCTGGTGGGACGTGTGGATGGACAGATCCTCTGGATGTCTGGGTCTGTGTCACCAGCTGTCTTGGACGCTTTAGCAGCACAGACTGGACTGTACCTCGACTGAAATAGCAGACTTGGCTCACACCCCTGGCGTGCCGCACATCATTAGCCACCATCTTGGCCCTGACACTTGCTGTGTTCCATAGAACCAGAGGAACTTGGTGGACGGCAAAAGTAAGCTCTTGTGATTAATGGTAACATGAGGGTGTGAGAAGAAAAACAGGTCATTATTTTAGTTCCAGCTGTTTAGTGAAATTATATAACCCTGCAAACTTGAAGAATTTGTGTAACCTTGTGCGTTGCCTGTCAGTCTGGAGTGTGATGCAACAGCAGACATCAATGCTCAATGAAGCTGCGATGTTTCTTCAATCACCAATGTGGCTTAAATTTGTGCAGACCATAGCATGGAAGGAGTTGGAACACACAAATTTAATTTAATCAGACTATAAAATAGAATCTAAAAATGACATGTAATGTAACTATAAGCATTGTTATTGTGAGCACATCAGCTAAGTGAGCTCTTATTTAATTTAAAGGGCCACTTCGCTAATGTCCAGAGATAAATGTGTTATTTGATCATCAGACAGTGGATCTGAGATACATGTCTCATTCCTACCACAACAGAGGAAGTTGGGATTGAAAAAAAAAAGAGATAAAATAAGATAAGAGATAAACCTGACTGCCTTCAAAGGAAATAAAAGCCCTACATTGCTCTTCAGTGTGTTTCTGTCAACAATAACATGTTTTATGAATAAAAAAAACAAATAAAAAAAAAAATGGGTCAAATTTAATCCAACCCTTAAATAGAATGTGAATTAAACAAAAGTTACTCTTAATTTGACCAAGTGGGGGGAAAGAATTGGTGAAACAGGCCATTAATTACTGTTAGAAAGTCGCCCCCTGCTTATTTACACAATTTCGACCAAATTCAGACGACCTTTGATGTTGATATACTTTTGAACATTTCTGTCAATATGGTGTTGGTGGGTTTTCTGCTAAGTTTCTATGTAGTAGTTATACATTCTGATTATGCCGAATAAATCAAATTAAATCAAATCAAAAAAAGAAACCTCGAAGCGCCCCCGAAGTCAAAAATATGCTTTCATCATGGTGTGTTTTCCACAACGACAGCGCATCCAGCAAAAGTTACACCGTTCACATTAATTCACTTCTTCAGTACATCAGAGCCGAGTCAGAACGCTGTCTCCTCCAAAGCTCCGGAGAGTTTCATTCAGCTCCTGGTAATGCTGTTATGGCGCCCGAGTTAATGCAGCATCCAGTCATGTTGTTGTGTGGCCACTTCCCTCAGGAACTGTTGTGTGTGTGTGTGTGAGTAGCAGAGGAAGGAGGGGTTTATTACAGTACATTAAGAAAGGGATTCACACGGACCATGCTGACATCAACATGTTAGCTAATTGACAAGAGGGATAGTACGCGCTGTTTATCAAATCCTCTTTAGGCTCAGACTGAATAAAACACTTAAGAGGTGAGTGAATGTTCAGCACATAGACACTTGCGAGGATTAGACGTCCTCATGACGCTGAAATGTTGTGAATTATCAGGAAATGGACCTGAAAGGAGCTGAGTCTGGAAAATGTGCTCAAAACTGACTTTTTGATGATGACCCTAGTGTTTGTTTGTCTTTTTTTTTTTACACTTATAGATTGACTTACACAGCTGACACTTAATACTATAAGCCCACATTAAAGCTTAACTAGAGTATAAGGCGTTAAAGCAGATGAAGTGCTCATGTGGCTTGTTATAGGTTTAGAGGTGTTTGGAGTGACAGCCTGCTCTTGCCAACCGTTGCTGTGACACAAGGATTCGATCCGTATCTGGGAGATTAAATTAAAAGATTTCTGTTATTCATTGCTGTCCAACAGAAAATGGGCACATTTAATTGGCCGTCCAATTCAGTGTGAGTCCTGTGTATCGTAGCAATGGAGATGCGGCGTGATGTAAAGGTGAAGTGGAGGATACAGCTCAGGCGAAAAGATTGTAGAAATATAATACAATTATTTTATCCATTTTTAAATTCATATTTGGTTGATAGAAAGTTACATACACAGAACACAGGAACATGGATCATGACTTGTGTGCTGGGATGACAGTTCTAGATAACAGGGCTGTACATTTTGTACACTTTCAACATTATCGTTAGTTGATAGTTAAACAAGTTAAAAGTCGATAGATGATTAGGTGGGTATGAACATTTCGTCTGACTTCTGCCGCATTTCCATTTTATAGTTATAACATGGCTCGGCTCGACTCTCCCTGTTTGTCACCCCGCAGGAAAATGTGTTACTAACCACCATGCCAAATTGAGTGATTTAAATAAGTTGCTATAGTGTTTAAAATCATGTCAAATTCAGCAACATTATTTGCCTGAAACATAGTCGGCGTGCCTTGTGCACACACACACACACACACATATGCTTTACTGGGGACCAAATCAAGTGAATGTCGCTGTTTGTCATACAGAAAATAAACATAAATAATCTGGTATCAAAGTTACATTCACCTGTCTCTTGGTCCTCACTGAAGGACCTTTGTGTGTGTGTGTGTGTGTGTGTGTGTGGGCCTCAGGAGATGTGACAGCAGCCTTCACTTGAGCAACAAGTTGACAGTCCATATGTGGGTCATCAAATCAGGACCAAGGCTCTGATGTTACATGATGTGAAGTCAAATGGATAACCTTGTCTCCACCCCATTCTCCATGCATTACTGCCCCCCTCCCTTATCTCTTTCTCCTTATCTCCTTTTTCCTCTCATCTCATCTCTCATTATTTCAACTCCTGTCTTCTCATCTCTTTTAAATATTAGGTCCTCTTCTCTCCATCTTGTCTTCTTCATTCCTCTATCAATTTCCTTGCCTTTCCTCCTCACCACTATTTCTTCTCTAAGCTAAGCTCTCCCTTGTTACCTTGTTTTTCTCCTCAGTGCCTCTGTATTCTCTCCTGTTTATTTCGCAGTCCTCCCCCCCTTGTCTCCTCTCTTGAATTCCTCCCTCCTCTCCTCATTTCCTCTCTTTTACATCTCCTCTTACCTCCCCTCTCATTCAGCCACAAAGGCCCACAGGCGCGTCATAGTGGAGCATCTCCAAGCTCGAGGCTCCAGACACAACACACCCAATCCACTGTGCTGGGGCAGAGGGAGAGTTTCAAACAGAGAAAATTAACAATGAACAGCATTAGCAACAATAACAAGAGCCATTATGCTGAAGCAAGCAAACTTAAGTTAAGTTATTTTTTATGAGACGCTTCTTCATTTACACCAGAGTGAATAAAAGCCTATATAAACCACTATTTATAGAATGTCATCATATACAAGATTGCAGTGTGTTTTACTTATTATAATGATATAGAGTAGGTTTTATTTGTTGAGCAAAACCCTCAGTGGAGGATGATTAATTTAGAAACTACTTCCAGTGAAGGGAAGGTAACACTGGGGAAGTTATTTTTTATTATCCATAGTCTTATTACAAAGACTCATCTCCACTAAGACGTTTGTCTTTTGTTTTTGTGTTTGTCACAAAGTAAGGGACAGATTTGAATGAAATTGTCTGGGGCTGTGAGTTATGGCCCAAGGAAGAAATAATTGGATTTTGGGGGATGATGCGAATATGAATCCAGATTCAGAATTTTCTTCTTCTTCTTTTTTTAAAAATACAATTAACTTGTATGATGTACTGATACTGGGAATGTGAGCAGCCTTGGCAGAGGCAGATTATTACATTCTTCCAAAGACTTAAGGCTGTGTTTTTATGGAGAGAACGTTGATGCTGTGAGGAAAACTATGATGCTTAGCTGTAAAAAGACGCATTTAGTGGCATTATACTTAACCAAACCATAACCCTAGGTCGTCATTTCTGTCAAAAGTGGGATATGAGATTAAATGGCCTGTAACTATGTGAATAATCATCATAATCTTGGGGTGAGAATTGTGAGATAACACACGGTTTGCAGAACTGTTCAATGGTAACACATGATCCTGGTGACAGGTTATATGTTCAGCTGTTTCAGTGGTTGACAGTTATTCTCAGACAGAGTCTGCAAAGAAAATGACTAGAAGTGACGTTATATAACTGTATTTGCAGCGTTCAAAACGCACAACCTGAGAGTTTGTTTTATGACGGTGGGTGTCCACAGTGTTTGATTAAATACGGGATAAGGAAACGCCACAAAATGAAGCTGTAGCCAGTAAAACTCACTGAGTGCTTCATTTCATCTCATCAACATTTCACAAAGCAGCATCTTATCTGTGTTGTTTACAGCTGTGAGAGTGCATCGTCCCCGGCTCACCAACAAACCGTGGCCCGCAAGTTGAGGGTCATTCTTCAGTCAAATGGAAGGGCTATAAAGTATAGATTAAGAGGAAATTAATAAATTATAAATGATATTTTTGGA